>NC_069502.1:394449011-394666511 GCF_027579735.1 Bombina bombina | reverse complement strand
ACCTTTCTCCCAAAAACAGCCTCCGAAGAAGCAAAAGTGTCAAATTTGTAAAATTTGGAAAAAGTATGAAGAGAAGACCAAGTTGCAGCCTTGCAAATCTGTTCAACAGAAGCCTCATTCTTAAAGGCCCAAGTGGAAGCCACAGCTCTAGTAGAATGTGCTGTAATTCTTTCAGGAGGCTGCTGTCCAGCAGTCTCATAGGCTAACCGTATTATGCTACGAAGCCAAAAGGAGAGAGAGGTAGCCGAAGCTTTTTGACCTCTCCTCTGACCAGAAAAAACGACAAACAGGGAAGACGTTTGTCGAAAATCCTTAGTTGCCTGTAGATAAAATTTCAGGGCACGGACTACATCTAGATTGTGTAGCAGACGTTCCTTCTTCGAAGAAGGATTAGGACACAAAGATGGAACCACAATCTCTTGATTGATATTCCTGTTAGTGACCACCTTAGGTAGGAACCCAGGTTTAGTACGCAGAACTACCTTGTCTGAATGAAAAATCAGATAAGGAGAATCACAATGTAAGGCAGATAACTCAGAGACTCTTCGAGCCGAGGAAATCGCCATTAAAAACAGAACTTTCCAAGATAACAGCTTGATATCAATGGAATGAAGGGGTTCAAACGGAACACCCTGTAAAACATTAAGAACTAAGTTCAAACTCCATGGTGGAGCAACAGTTTTAAACACAGGCTTGATCCTAGCTAAAGCCTGACAAAAAGCTTGAACGTCCGGAACTTCTGACAGACGTTTGTGTAAAAGAATGGACAGAGCTGAAATCTGTCCCTTTAAGGAACTAGCGGATAAACCCTTTTCTAAGCCTTCTTGTAGAAAAGACAATATCCTCGGAATCCTAACCTTACTCCATGAGTAACTCTTGGATTCGCACCAATATAAGTATTTGCGCCATATCTTATGGTAAATCTTTCTGGTAACAGGCTTCCTAGCCTGTATTAAGGTATCAATAACTGACTCAGAAAAACCATGTTTTGATAAAATCAAGCGTTCAATTTCCAAGCAGTCAGCTTCAGAGAAATTAGATTTTGATGTTTGAAGGGACCCTGGATCAGAAGGTCCTGTTTCAGAGGTAGAGACCAAGGTGGACAGGATGACATGTCCACTAGATCTGCATACCAAGTCCTGCGTGGCCATGCAGGCGCTATTAGAATCACTGATGCTCTCTCCTGTTTGATTCTGGCAATCAATCGAGGAAGCATCGGAAAGGGTGGAAACACATAAGCCATCCCGAAGGTCCAAGGTGCTGTCAAAGCATCTATCAGAACCGCTCCCGGATCCCTGGATCTGGACCCGTAACGAGGAAGCTTGGCGTTCTGTCGAGACGCCATGAGATCTATCTCTGGTTTGCCCCAACGTCGAAGTATTTGGGCAAAGACCTCCGGATGAAGTTCCCACTCCCCCGGATGAAAAGTCTGACGACTTAGGAAATCCGCCTCCCAGTTCTCCACTCCCGGGATGTGGATTGCTGACAGGTGGCAAGAGTGAGACTCTGCCCAGCGAATTTTCTTTGATACTTCCATCATTGCTAGGGAGCTTCTTGTCCCTCCCTGATGGTTGATGTAAGCTACAGTCGTGATGTTGTCCGACTGAAACCTGATGAACCCCCGAGTTGTTAACTGGGGCCAAGCCAGAAGGGCATTGAGAACTGCTCTCAATTCCAGAATGTTTATTGGTAGGAGACTCTCTTCCTGATTCCATTGTCCCTGAGCCTTCAGAGAATTCCAGACAGCGCCCCAACCTAGTAGGCTGGCGTCTGTTGTTACAATTGTCCAGTCCGGCCTGCTGAATGGCATCCCCCTGGACAGATGTGGCCGAGAAAGCCACCATAGAAGAGAATTTCTGGTCTCTTGATCCAGATTCAGAGTAGGGGACAAGTCTGAGTAATCCCCATTCCACTGACTTAGCATGCACAATTGCAGCGGTCTGAGATGTAGGCGTGCAAAGGGTACTATGTCCATTGCCGCTACCATTAAGCCGATCACCTCCATGCATTGAGCTACTGACGGGTGTTGAATGGAATGAAGGACACGGCATGCATTTTGAAGCTTTGTTAACCTGTCTTCTGTCAGGTAAATCTTCATTTCTACAGAATCTATAAGAGTCCCCAAGAAGGGAACTCTTGTGAGTGGAAAGAGAGAACTCTTCTTTTCGTTCACCTTCCATCCATGCGACCTTAGAAATGCCAGTACTAACTCTGTATGAGACTTGGCAGTTTGAAAGCTTGAAGCTTGTATCAGAATGTCGTCTAGGTACGGAGCTACCGAAATTCCTCGCGGTCTTAGTACCACCAGAAGAGCACCCAGAACCTTTGTGAAGATTCTTGGAGCCGTAGCCAATCCGAATGGAAGAGCTACAAACTGGTAATGCCTGTCTAGAAAGGCAAACCTTAGATACCGGTAATGATCTTTGTGAATCGGTATGTGAAGGTAAGCATCCTTTAAATCCACTGTGGTCATGTACTGACCCTTTTGGATCATGGGTAAAATTGTCCGAATAGTTTCCATTTTGAACGATGGAACTCTTAGGAATTTGTTTAGGATCTTTAAATCCAAGATTGGCCTGAAAGTTCCCTCTTTTTTGGGAACCACAAACAGATTTGAGTAAAACCCTTGTCCTTGTTCCGACCGCGGAACCGGATGGATCACTCCCATTAATAAAAGATCTTGTACGCAGCGTAGAAACGCCTCTTTCTTTATTTGGTTTGTTGACAACCTTGACAGATGAAATCTCCCTCTTGGGGGAGAGGATTTGAAGTCCAGAAGGTATCCCTGAGATATGATCTCTAACGCCCAGGGATCCTGGACATCTCTTGCCCAAGCCTGGGCGAAGAGAGAAAGTCTGCCCCCCACTAGATCCGTTCCCGGATCGGGGGCCCTCAATTCATGCTGTCTTCGGGGCAGCAGCAGGTTTCCTGGCCTGCTTGCCCTTGTTCCAGGACTGGTTAGGTCTCCAGCCTTGTCTGTAGCGAGCAACAGCTCCTTCCTGTTTTGGTGCAGAGGAAGTTGATGGTGCTCCTGCTTTGAAATTACGAAAGGAACGAAAATTAGACTGTCTAGCCTTAGGTTTGGCTCTGTCTTGAGGCAGGGCATGGCCTTTACCTCCTGTAATCTCAGCGATAATCTCTTTCAACCCGGGCCCGAATAAGGTCTGCCCTTTGAAAGGTATATTAAGCAATTTAGATTTAGAAGTAACGTCAGCTGACCAGGATTTTAGCCACAGTGCTCTGCGCGCCTGAATGGCGAATCCGGAATTCTTAGCCGTAAGTTTAGTTAAATGTACTACGGCATCCGAAATAAATGAGTTAGCTAACTTAAGGGCTTTACGCTTGTGTGTAATCTCATCTAATGGAGCTGATTCAAGTGTCTCTTCCAGAGACTCAAACCAAAATGCTGCTGCAGCCATGACAGGCGCAATGCATGCAAAAGGTTGCAATATAAAACCTTGTAGAACAAACATTTTCTTAAGGTAACCCTCTAACTTTTTATCCATTGGATCTGAAAAGGCACAGCTATCCTCCACTGGGATAGTGGTACGCTTAGCTAAAGTAGAAACTGCTCCCTCCACCTTAGGGACCGTTTGCCATAAGTCCCGTGTGGTGGCGTCTATTGGAAACATCTTTCTAAATATCGGAGGGGGTGAGAACGGCACACCGGGTCTATCCCACTCCTTAGTAACAATTTCAGTAAGTCTCTTAGGTATAGGAAAAACGTCAGTACTCGACGGTACCGCAAAATATTTATCCAACCTACACATTTTCTCTGGTATTGCAACTGTGTTACAATCATTCAGAGCCGCTAACACCTCCCCTAGTAATACACAGAGGTTTTCCAGCTTAAATTTAAAATTTGAAATGTCTGAATCCAGTTTGTTTGGATCAGAACCGTCACCCGCAGAATGAAGCTCTCCGTCCTCATGTTCTGCAAATTGTGACGCAGTGTCTGACATGGCCCTAATATTATCAGCGCACTCTGTTCTCACCCCAGAGTGATCACGCTTACCTCTTAGTTCTGGTAATTTAGCCAAAACTTCAGTCATAACAGTAGCCATATCCTGTAATGTGATTTGTAATGGCCGCCCAGATGTACTCGGCGCTACAATATCACGCACCTCCCGAGCGGGAGATGCAGGTACTGACACGTGAGGCGAGTTAGTCGGCATAACTCTCCCCTCGTTGTTTGGTGAAATATGTTCAATTTGTACAGATTGACTTTTATTTAAAGTAGCATCAATGCAGTTAGTACATAAATTTCTATTGGGCTCCACTTTGGCTTTAGCACATATAGCACAGATATCTTCCTCTGAATCAGACATGTTTAACACACAAGCAAATAAACTAGCAACTTGGAAATACTTTTCAAGTAATTTACTATAATATGAAAACGTACTGTGCCTATAAGAAGCACAGAAAAAAGTTATGACAGTTGAAAATTAATAAACTGAAAAGTTATAGCATCAAATCTTTGTAAAAACACAATTTTAGCAAAGGATTGCTCCCATTAGCAAAGGATAACTAACCCTGATAGCAGAAAAAAAATACAGAAATAAACGTTTTTTATCACAGTCAACTACAATCTCACAGCTCTGCTGTGAGTGATTACCTCCCTCAAAACAAGTTTTGAAGACCCCTGAGTTCTGTAGAGATGAACCGGATCATGCAGGGAAGACAATGAACTTCTGACTGAATTTTTTGATGCGTAGCAAAAGCGCCAAAAAGGCCCCTCCCCCTCACACACAACAGTGAGAGAGATCAGTAAACTGTCATAAATTAAATAAAACGACTGCCAAGTGGAAAAAAATAGTGCCCAAAACATTTTTTCACCCAGTACCTCAGAAAATTAAACGATTTTACATGCCAGCAAAAAACGTTTAACATTAAATAAATTAAGTGTTATTAAAAAGCCTGTTGCTAGTCCCTGCAAATTAGGCTAAAGTCTTATGCATACAGTATAATTCCAGTGAAGTGCCATTCCCCAGAATACTGAAGTGTAAAATATACATACATGACAGCCTGATACCAGTTGCTGCTACTGCATTTAAGGCTGAGTTTACATTATATCGGTATGGCAGAATTTTCTCATAAATTCCATTGTCAGAAAATAATAAGCTGCTACATACCTCTTTGCAGATTAATCTGCCCGCTGTCCCCTGATCTGAAGTTTACCTCTCCTCAGATGGCCGAGAAACAGCAATATGATCTTAACTACGCCGGCTAAAATCATAGAAAAAACTCAGGTAGATTCTTCTTCAAATTCTACCAGAGAAGGAATAACACACTCCGGTGCTATTATAAAATAACAAACTTTTGATTGAAGGTATGAAACTAAGTATAATCACCACAGTCCTCTCACACATCCTATCTATTCGTTGGGTGCAAGAGAATGACTGGAGGTGACGTAGAGGGGAGGAGCTATATAGCAGCTCTGCTGGGTGAATCCTCTTGCACTTCCTGTTGGGGAGGAGTAAATATCCCAGAAGTAATGATGACCCGTGGACTGACCACACTTAACAGGAGAAAACAGTATAGTATAGTGTGGGTGCTTAGTGACAGGCTAGCAAGAAAGCTGTGAAGAAGCCAATGAGCAGCGAGATTGATGACTGTCAGTTAACAACAGTCCGCTGCTCATCGCTCCATACTTGGTGCGCGGCTTCTTGACAGCTTTCTTGATAACTTTGGCGAACGTATTCAGGTCCGCGGTGGCGATAGTAGGCGAGCGTATTGGTCCGGCGAATGCAAGTAAGTAGACAACTTGATACATAGAGGCCATTGTGCTCAGTAACTTTGAGAAAAGCAAAGGGACAAAGTTATGCAGTTATGGGTCGCATTTTACCTCCGCTCTGCCAGCATTTTAGAGTATTTAGCGTGCTGTGCATGTGTAAAAGGTAGTAACATTGGGGGATTTCCCTTTTTTTCTTGACACTTTGCAGACAGAGAGTGAGAGTGGGGCAGTAATAATTACATGTGTATATGGGTTGTGTATGTATTTAATTGTATGTATGAGCGTGTGTTGTTGTGTTCAGTGGCGGTTTAGGGGTTAAACATTCAATTTAGTTGTGGCAGAGTCTGGGAGCGGCGGTTTAGGGGTTAGACATTTAATTTAGTTGCGGTGGGGTCCGGGATCCGCAGGATTGGGGTTAATAACTTTAATATAGGTGGCGGTGGTATAGGGGGCGGCAGATTATGGGTTAATAGGTATAATGTAGGTGGTGGCTGGGTCTGGGAGCGGCGGTTTAGGGGTTAATATATTTATTATAGTTGCGGCGGGGTCTAGGAGCGGCGGTTTAGGGGGTAATAACTTTATTTAGGTGCGGGGGGCTCCGTGAGCGGCGGTTTAGGGGGTAAAACAGTATAGTATAGTGTGGGTGCTTAGTGACAGGCTAGCAAGAAAGCTGTGAAGAAGCCGATGAGCAGCGAGATCGATGACTGTCAGTTAACAACAGTCCGCTGCTCATCGCTCCATACTTGGTGCGCGGCTTCTTGACAGCTTTCTTGATAACTTTGGCGAACGTATTCAGGTCCGCGGTGGCGATAGTAGGCGAGCATATTGGGCCGGCGAATGCAAGTAAGTAGACAACTTGATACATAGAGGCCATTGTGCTCAGTAACTTTGAGAAAAGCAAAGGGACAAAGTTATGCAGTTATGGGTCGCATTTTACCTCCGCTCTGCCAGCATTTTAGAGTATTTAGCGTGCTGTGCATGTGTAAAAGGTAGTAACATTGGGGGATTTCCGTTTTTTTCTTGACACTTTGCAGACAGAGAGTGAGAGTGGGGCAGTAATAATTACATGTGTATATGGGTTGTGTATGTATTTAATTGTATGTATGAGCGTGTGTTGTTGTGTTCATGTATATGTAACTGTGCCTATATGTACATATGTGTGAGTTTGTGTTGTTGTGTTCATGTGTATGTAACTGTGCAGATATGTACATATGTGTGAGTTTGTGTTGTGTTCATGTGTATGTGACTGTGCCTATATGTACATATGTGTGAGTTTGTGTTGTTGTGTTCATGTGTATGTAACTGTGCCTATATGTACATATGTATGAGCTTGTGTTGTTGTGTTCCTGTATATGTAACTGTGCCTATATGTACATATGTGTGAGCTTGTGTTGGTGTGTTCATGTGTATGTAACTGTGCCTATATGTACATATGTGTGAGTTTGTGTTGTTGTGTTCATGTGTATGTAGCTGTGCATATATGTACATATGTGTGAGTTTGTGTTGTTGTGTTCATGTGTATGTAACTGTGCCTATATGTACATATGTATGAGCTTGTGTTGTTGTGTTCATGTGTATATAACTGTGCCTATATGTACATATGTGTGAGTTTGTGTTGTTGTGTTCATGTGTATGTAACTGTGCCTATATGTACATATGTATGAGCTTGTGTTGTTGTGTTCATGTGTATATAACTGTGCCTATATGTACATATGTGTGAGTTTGTGTTGTTGTGTTCATGTGTATGTAACTGTGCATATATGTACATATGTGTGAGTTTGTGTTGTGTTCATGTGTATGTTACTGTGCCTATATGTACATATGTGTGAGTTTGTGTTGGTGTGTTCATGTGTATGTAACTGTGCCTATATGTACATATGTGTGAGTTTGTGTTGTGTTCATGTGTATGTAACTGTGCCTATATGTACATATGTGTGAGTTTGTGTTGTGTTCATGTGTATGTAACTGTGCATATATGTATTGTACATATGTATGAGCTTGTGTTGTTGTGTTCATGTGTATGTAACTGTGCCTATATGTACATATGTATGAGCTTGTGTTGTTGTGTTCATGTGTATGTAACTGTGCATATATGTACATATGTGTGAGTTTGTGTTATGTTCAAGTGTATGTAACTGTGCCTATATGTACATATGTGTGAGTTTGTGTTGGTGTGTTCATGTGTATGTAACTGTGCCTATATGTACATATGTATGAGCTTGTGTTGTTGTGTTCATGTGTATGTAACTGTGCCTATATGTACATATGTATGAGCTTGTGTTGTTGTGTTCATGTGTATGTAACTGTGCCTATATGTACATATGTGTGAGTTTGTGTTGTGTTCATGTGTATGTAACTGTGCATAAATGTACATATGTGTAAGTTTGTGTTGTTGTGTTCATGTCTATGTAGCTGTGCATATATGTACATATGTGTGAGTTTGTGTTGTTGTGTTCATGTGTATGTAACTGTGCCTATATGTACATATGTGTGAGCTTGTGTTTTTGTGTTCATGTGTATGTAACTGTGCCTATATGTACATATGTGTGAGTTTGTGTTGTGTTCATGTGTATGTAACAGTGCTTATATGTACATATGTGTGAGTTTGTGTTGGTGTGTTCATGTGTATGTAACTGTGCCTATATGTACATATGTGTGAGTTTGTGTTGTGTTCATGTGTATGTAACTGTGCATATATGTACATATTTGTAAGTTTGTGTTGTTGTTTTCATGTCTATGTAACTGTGCATATATGTACATATGTGTGAGTTTGTGTTGTTGTGTTCATGTGTATGTAACTGTGCCTATATGTACATATGTGTGTGTTTGTGTTGTTGTGTTCATGTGTATGTAACTGTGCATATATGTACATATGTGTGAGTTTGTGTTGTGTTCATGTGTATGTAACTGTGCCTATATGTACATATGTGTGAGTTTGTGTTGTTGTGTTCATGTGTATGTAACTGCATATGTGTGTTTGTGTTGTTGTGTTCATGTGTATGTAACTGTGCATATATGTACATATGTGTGAGTTTGTGTTGTGTTCATGTGTATGTAACTGTGCATATATGTACATATGTGTGAGTTTGTGTTGTGTTCATGTGTATGTAACTGTGCCTATATGTACATATGTGTGAGTTTGTGTTGTTATGTACATATGTGTGAGTTTTTGTTGTTGGGTTCATGTGTATGTAACTGTGCCTATATGTACATATGTGTGAGTTTGTGTTGTTGTGTTCATGTGTATGTAACTGTGCCTATATGTACATATGTGTGAGTTTGTGTTGTTGTGTTCATGTGTATGTAACTATGCCTATATGTATATATGCGTGAGTTTGTGTTGTTGTGTACATGTGTATGTAACTGTGCCTATATGCAGATATGTGTGAGTTTGTGTTGTTGTGTTCATGTGTATGTAACAGTGGCGTCACTAGGGGGGTGCAGGCCGCACCCGGTTGACACCCTCCTGGGGGAGACACCACCAAAATTTTATTGAAATTCAAAGAAATACAATGTAGAGATGCATAGACTTTTTTATTAGAAGGGCCAGCATTTGTGAACATTAGTGGGACTGGGGAAGTTGTAGACACTTAATTTTTTTGCCTCTTCAGCCAGTGCTGCAATTTCCACAAATAGTTTTCCCGGATGCTTTTGCTTGTTTGTACTTTGCTCCTCCCCTGCCCAATTTCACTATGAATGCTGTGGGCATGTCGTGGGGCTTGCGAAGTTGCGCTGCTAGCCTAAAGCTGCCTGCCTATCTGTGCTCACTGCTCAGTGACATGTGGAGCAGTGGTGTCACTCACTGCTGTGCTGTCTCTCTAAATGGGAACTGGGAAATTGTAAGGGGGATGCCAGGCACCTGACCGCATGACTGTTTGACACTGTCTCTAAAGTGAAGGAGCCTCGTATGATGCCCACCAGACCGGTACGGTTACGGTACACTAAGTGCACACTGAAGAGGACGAGGGAAGGGCGGGGGGTCTGGGGGTGGGCAAAGTGCAGAGGTGATTGGCCAAAAGAAGCGGTAGGCACGCAGCCCAGGGCTGTGCACTGACAGACTTGGAACAGAGTCAGAGAGCAGAATTTTTTTAGTGATTTATTTTAGAGTGCTCTGTTTATCTTTCATTTGATGCTCTGCATGAGTTTTTGAGTGTGCGTGTCTGAGTGTTTTTGTGTGCGTGTCTGAGTGTTTTGTGTGTGTGTGTCTCCGTGTTTTTGTGTGTGTGTCTCAGTGTTTGTGTGTCTAAGTGTTTTTTTTTGTGTGTGTGCCTGAGTGTTTTGTGTGTGTGTGTGTGTGTCAGAGTGTTTTTCTGTGTGTTTTTGTGTGTGTGTGTGTGTGTGTGTCTGAGTGTGTTTCTGAGTGTTTGTGTGTGCATCTGAGTGTGTTTTTAAGTGTGTCTGAGTTTTGTATGTGTGTGTGCCTGTGTTTTTGTATGTGTCTGCTTTCTGGGGGGGGGGGTGACACCATAACTTACCGCACCGGGTGACACCAACCCTAGTGACGCCACTGGTATGTAACTGTGCATATGTGTAAGTTTATGTTGTTGTGTTCATGTGTATGTAACTGTGCATATATGTACATACAGTATGTGTGAGTTTGTGTTGTTGTGTATGTGATTGTATATGTATGACATGTGAGCTTGTGGTGATGTGTATGTAATTGTACATGTAGGTAAGTGTGAGTTTGTGCTGTTTGCTGATGTTTATATAATTGTATATTTATATATGTGTGAGTTTGTTTTGATGTACATTTAATTGCATATGTAGGCATTTGTGAGCTTGTGCTGATGTGTATGCAGTTGTGTTAATGTGTATGTAATTTTACATGTATGTATGTGTGAGTTTGTGCTGTTGTGCTGATGTGTGTGTAACTGTACATGTATGTATTGTTATCTTGTAGCGCAATCTGTTAGCGTGGATGTTCGGTCAGGAGTGCAGTCTTTTGCCAGGTTAGTGCAGAGGAGGTTGGAAACTGGTGGTAACACAGCAATTCTCCATAGACTGCATGAAACTATTCCAATGTTGTTACCTCACCCTCTTCTTTAAGCCCCAGGAAACCAAAAAGCAAACTCGTAGGAAGTTTCTATAATAAGTGATAGGAACATGTGGTACTTTAATTAGTGTATGTTAAAAATGTTTTAAAAATATAGCTATGTGTAAAGGTTCAGGGTGCTTTTCTTACAGCCTGCTAACTAGTAAAAGAAGTCAGTGAGCAGTCTATTTAATTAGGGTAGTAGTGGGGCTTATTTTAAAGAAGCAGGTCTGTCCTCCAGGTTGTGTGATGGTTGGGATATGTGACATGTACACAGCAGAACATACATATTGTACCCAGCTAGGAGCATCTAGACCTTTGACAAACTAAGGGAAACACAGCACTATTTTGATATTGAAAGCTAAAAAAATAATCTATTTATTAATTATGAAAAAAAGTATCAACTAATTAGAACCTATTAGTCTGCAACATTTAAAGGACATAAATTGCTACATGAAATTATATATATATATATATATATATATATATATATATATATATATATATTATATAGACATATAGAAAAACAGAAATAAAATTAAAAGCATATATGCATCAAAACCCTGATATATTGATAATTGACTACAAACTATCGGTTAGATTACAAATTTTGCGTTAAGCTGAAAAAGCAGCGTTAACAGGTCCTAACGCTGCTTTTTCACTACCGCTGCTATTACGAGTCTTGCAGGTATAGGTGTCCCGCACACATTTTTGGCCTTACCGCAAACCGACTTACATAAACTTTGTAAACCCTTTTTTCTATGGGACTTTCATAGCGCTGGTATTGAGAGTCTGTCCTGGGAGGCCAAAAAGTGAGTGGTACACCCTCTACCTCCAAGATCCATAACGCATTTTAAAGTCAGTAGTTATGAGTTTTACACTACAACGCCGTAGCATAAAACTCATAACTAAAGTGCTAAAAAATACACTAACACCCATAAACTATCTATTAACCAGTAAACCGAGGCCCTCCAGCACCGCAAACACTAAAATAAAATTATTAACCACTTATCTATTTACAATATAACTAATAGTTACATTGTAGCTATCTTAGGGTTTATTTTTATTTTACAGGCGAGTTTGTATTTATTTTAACTAGGTAGAATAGTTATTTAATAACTACCTAGCTAAAATAAATACAAATTTACATGTAATATAAAACCTAACCTAAGTTACACTAACACCTAACACTACACTACAATTAAATAAATTACCTACATTAAATACATCTAAATAAATTAAATTAAATTAGATAAATTACAAAAAACAAACACTAAATTACAGAAAATAAAAAACAAATTACAGATCTTTAAACTAATTACACCTAATCTAATAGCCCTATCAAAATAAAAAAAGCCCCCCCAAAATAAAAAACCCACCACCTAGGCTTACCATAATTTTTAAAGGTGAAACTGGGACCACCTGGTGCGGTGCCAGTGGGGGTGTGGTCAGGAGCGTGGTCAAGGGGGCGTGGCAATTACCGGTCCTTTTAAAGTAGTAGCTTTTATGTGTGTAATGTTTCGTGGATACTCTAGCCTTCCTCAGTCAAACAAGTGAATCACACAGTTTAAATAGACCATAACACCACCCCCTAGTGAAGAAGGCACCATTACGTTGTCATGGGAAATAAATCATTAATCTAAATCTCAGAATCTAAATAATGCCAAACATCAAGCATAATTATCAATTTCATAATTATCAATTTCACAATGTAATATCTGTAGTGTAATATGTGTTTTATGTGTCTAATTAAGGAACAGACCCTAATACTGATAAGGCATAAATACAATATTGAATGAAAGTAAAAAAGAAACACGTACCTGCTAAAGCCGTTTAAGAGGCTACTCTATACCATAATGCAGGAAGATTATAGCCAAAATGCTATCCTGCATGAGACAAAGCAAGATCCATGCCAAAAATCCTGCCTGCATGCACTTCCTAGTCATACCCATATGATTCCCCTAAAGGTATATTACCGGCAATGTCACCAGGGGTCGGGGGGTGTTAAATTCTTAGAAAAATAAACCAAGTAGTACTACAAAATTAAAAAAACCTATGCTGCTCACTCAGCCTGTTTTACTAAATGTAAACTTTGAAGGACACAAACGTTAAGCTAAGCAGGGCTGTATGTAACAAAGTACCAGCATCCAACTATGCTGGAGAGCCACAGTCCAGTCATTTTGAATAATGTGTCTGGGTTTCAGGTGGGCTGAAACCCGGACACATGATTTGAAACCTGGAGGTGGCAACCCTACTGGGACAGAATGAACAACTGGGTGGGACACTGGGACAGCGCCTCCAAACCGGGACAATCCCAGTAAAAGTGGGACTTCTGGTAAGCCTACCACCACCCACACTTACCGGGAGAAGTCTTCATCCAAGCGGCAAGATGTCCTCAATGAAGCCAGCAGAAGTGGTTCTCCAGACGGGCAGAAGTGGTCCTCCAGGCGGGCAGAAGTTTTCATCCAGACGGCATCTTCTATCTTCATCCTTCCGGCGCAGAGCGGGTCCATCTTCAAGACATCCGACGCAGAGCATCCTCTTCAAACGACAGCTTCTTCGTAATGAATATCTCTTTAAGTGACGTCATCCAAGATGGCGTCCCTTAGATTCCGATTGGCTGATAGAATTCTATCAGCCAATCGGAATTAAGGTAGAAAAAATCCTATTGGCTGATGCAATCAGCCAATAGGATTGAGCTGGCATTCTATTGGCTGTTCCAATCAGCCATTAGAAAGCAAGCTCAATCCTATTGGCTGATCCAATCAATTACGAAGAAGCCATCATTTGAAGAGGATGCTCCACGTCGGATGTCTTGAAAATGGACCCGTTCCGCGCCGGAAGGATGAAGATAGAAGATGCCGTCTGGATGAAGACTTCTGCCCCTCTGGAGGACCACTTCTGCCGGCTTCGTTGAGGATATCTTGCCGCTTGGATGAAGACTTCTCCCGGTAAGTGAATCTTCGGGGGTTAGTGTTAGGATTTTTTAAGGGTGTATTGAGTGGCTTTATTTTTTAGGTTAGGGCTTTGGGCCTGCAATAGAGCTAAATGCCCTTTTAAGGGCAATGCCCATCCAAATTCCCTTTTCAGGGCAATGGGGAGCTTAGTTTTTTTTAGTTAGTATTTTATTTGGGGGTTTGGTTGTGTGGGGTTTTACTGTTGGGGGGTGTTTGTATTTTTTTACAGGAAAAAGAGCTGATTTCTTTAGGACAATGCCCCGCAAAAGGCCCTTTTAAGGGCTATTGGTAATTTAGTTTAGGCTAGGGTATTTTTTCTATTTTGGGGGGGCTTTTTTATTTTGATAGGGCTATTAGATTAGGTGTAATTAGTTTAAAGTTCTGTAATTTGCTTTTTAATTTCTGTAATTTAGTGTTTGTTTTTCTTGTAATTTAGCAAATTTAATTTAATGTATTTAATTGTATTTAATGTAGGTAATTTATTTAATTGTAGTGTAGTGTTAGGTGTTAGTTTAACATAGGTTAGGTTTTATTTTACAGGTAAATTTGTATTTATTTTAGCTAGGTAGTTATTAAATAGTTAATAACTATTTAATAACTATTCTACCTAGTTAAACTAAATACAAACTTGCCTGTAAAATAAAAATAAACCCTAAGTTAGCTATAATGTAACTATTAGTTATATTGTGAAACAAAAACAGGAGAAAATGACAGCGCTACACTGAATCAGGTGGGGCACCCGTAGAACTTCCCCTTTAAAAAAATAATCAAAAAGTAAAAACGGGGTGTATCTAATATCTGTTTCTCAGAAGACACACAACCAATCCCCTATAGTATAAACATATGGGACATAAAGAACAATCACCGACGTACACAACAGATATGTGAAAATACAACAGTCCCAAAATAAAACAGTCCCAAAACCGTAACTGGTTTAAGTCACACAAAAAGCATATAGACTGATTGTAGCAGGATTGGTGTATTAACTTAGCTGAACCAGATGGAGGCAAAGTTTGTTCAGTAAATGTGCATACACGGCAAATCCGACGTGGTAATGTCCAGTTGGTCTGATGGAATATATGCTGAAGGATCCTTACAGGAGCAGCTGATGAATCACGGAACTCCAGCTATGTGTATCCCGTTGCAGCAAGCTGTATAAGAAATGACAAGAAGAAAACAGCGCATCCACGAATCACAGCAG
Organism: Bombina bombina; assembly: GCF_027579735.1. Classification (NCBI taxonomy): domain Eukaryota; kingdom Metazoa; phylum Chordata; class Amphibia; order Anura; family Bombinatoridae; genus Bombina; species Bombina bombina. The sequence goes on along the minus strand of NC_069502.1, from coordinate 394,651,587 downwards.
CGTTTATTCAGGTAAATGACACACACAGAAAATTGCACACTTACAAGATGACAGTAATGTATGAGCGGTAATGCCCTCTGGCTAGTTGTCTTTCGTCTGTAGCAAATCTCAGCGGGAACACCTCAGACGCCGACCAGCAGCACCAAGAGACCCACTTCCTGTCAAATACGGCAGGGCAGGTGCCAAAGAGAAACCCAAAAGAGCAGCAGTCCTAAACACTTTGATGGTAGGAGTTAGTTACCCTACGCGTTTCCTCTGCACACGGGCAGACTTCTTCAGGGGTATATGAAAATACAAGCTAACAAACTACCTGTAGGACTGCAATTTATACACACACCTCTGACATACTTCCTCTCAGGAAGGGATTTACCTTTTTACCACATATATCCTAATACACTCGTATCTGACAGATTACTTGGATTATATGGGCACTAGTGGTTAAAAAAGGCTCACACATATATAACTACACTAAAATAGCAACATATCTAAACAAGTATTAAATGCATTTAGCTGTATAAAAATAGATATATATAGCTATATTATAATTCATAAAATCAATTGATCCATATAAAAACACCAACATAAATGCAAACAATGTATAAAGCCACAAGAATTAATCAAGATATAAAACTAGCCCTATACTAAATCTATAAAAAAAAAAAAAAACTCTATAAAAAACTCTATCCCTAGTAGACCTAATACTAAAATTTATAATAAGATAAGCCTAATATTTATTACCTAAAAAATTGAGGATGTGGAGTATTAAATTTATTAAATACCTAAATAAATAAAATAGATGAAAAATTTATATATTAACCCATGAATGCCTGGAGGTCAATATCAATATTTAAACCTTTTGATTCCAAACACTCTAAGCGATGGATCCATTTGGTTTCGCACTTTCTAAGTAGCAACAATCTCCTATTAGGACATGGTCCAGGTTTAATTTGTTCCAAAATTCTAATCTTCAAATCACTAAAATCCCTATTATGTACATAATTGAAATGGTTAGATACACTATGTTTATCATACTCTGATTTAATGTTCTCAACGTGTTTGTACCACCTTCTTTTTATACATCTTTTTGTACGACCTACATATATTTTACCACATTTACATAACAATTGGTAAACCACATATGTGGATTTACAATTTGTTCTACCCTCTATTATGTATTTTTTACTTTTATCAAAGTTGTATATTTCATTACCCTTCAAGACATGATCGCACATGATACAATTTTTTCATTTAAAAGTACCAGCTTGTGCTTGCAGCCAGTGGGAGGAGGGAATAATGTTACTTTTTTATGTACATAATAGGGATTTTAGTGATTTGAAGATTAGAATTTTGGAACAAATTAAACCTGGACCATGTCCTAATAGGAGATTGTTGCTACTTAGAAAGTGCGAAACCAAATGGATCCATCGCTTAGAGTGTTTGGAACCAAAAGGTTTAAATATTGATATTGACCTCCAGGCATTCATGGGTTAATATATAAATTTTTCATCTATTTTATTTATTTAGGAATTTAATAAATTTAATACTCCACATCCTCAATTTTTTAGGTAATAAATATTAGGCTTATCTTATTATAAATTTTAGTATTAGGTCTACTAGGGATAGAGTTTTTTTATAGAGTTTTTTTTTTTTTTTATAGATTTAGTATAGGGCTAGTTTTATATCTTGATTAATTCTTGTGGCTTTATACATTGTTTGCATTTATGTTGGTGTTTTTATATGGATCAATTGATTTTATGAATTATAATATAGCTATATATATCTATTTTTATACAGCTAAATGCATTTAATACTTGTTTAGATATGTTGCTATTTTAGTGTAGTTATATATGTGTGAGCCTTTTTTAACCACTAGTGCCCATATAATCCAAGTAATCTGTCAGATACGAGTGTATTAGGATATATGTGGTAAAAAGGTAAATCCCTTCCTGAGAGGAAGTATGTCAGAGGTGTGTGTATAAATTGCAGTCCTACAGGTAGTTTGTTAGCTTGTATTTTCATATACCCCTGAAGAAGTCTGCCCGTGTGCAGAGGAAACGCGTAGGGTAACTAACTCCTACCATCAAAGTGTTTAGGACTGCTGCTCTTTTGGGTTTCTCTTTGGCACCTGCCCTGCCGTATCTGACAGGAAGTGGGTCTCTTGGTGCTGCTGGTCGGCGTCTGAGGTGTTCCCGCTGATATTTGCTACAGGCGAAAGACAACTAGCCAGAGGGCATTACCGCTCATACATTACTGTCATCTTGTAAGTGTGCAATTTTCTGTGTGTGTCATTTACCTGAATAAACGCTGCTGTGATTCGTGGATGCGCTGTTTTCTTCTTGTCATTTCATTAGTTATATTGTAGCTAACTTAGGGTTTATTTTATAGGTAAGTATTTAGTTTTAAATAGGAATAATTTAGTTAATGATAGTAATTTTATTTAGCTTTATTTAAATTATATTTCAATTAGGGGATGTTAGGGTTAGACTTAGGTTTAGGGGTTAATAAATTTAATATAGTGGCGGTGACTTTGGGGGCGGCAGATTAGGGGTTAATAAATATAATGTAGGTGTCGGCGATGTTGGGGTCAGCAGATTAGGCGTTAATAAGTATAATGTAGGAGGCGGCGATGTCCGGAGCGGCAGATTAGGGGTTAATAAGAATAATGTAGGTGTCGGCGATGTCGGGGACGACAGATTAGGGGTTAATAAGTGTAAGATTAGGGGTGTTTAAACTCGGGGTTCATGTTAGGGTGTTAGGTGTAAACATAAAATGTGTTTCCCCATAGGAATCAATGGGGCTGCGTTACTGAGCTTTACGCTGCTTTTTGGCAGGTGTTAGACTTTTTCTCAGCCGGATCTCCCCATTGATGTCTATGGGGAAATTGTGCACGAGCACGTACGACCAGCTCACCGCTGACTTAAGCAGCGCCGGTATTGGAGTGCAGTATGGAGCTCAATTTTGCTTTACGCTTACTTCTTGAATTTTAACGCCGGGTTTGTAAAAACCTGTAATACCAGCGCTGCAGGTAAGTGAGCGGTGATAAAAAACTGCTTGTTAGCACCGCACAGCTCCTAACGCAAAACTCGTAATCTGGCAGTATATTTCTTTCATATGGCATGGAGAGTCCATGAAACATTCTAATTACTAGTGGGATATTCACTCCTAGCCAGCAGGAGGAGGCAAAGAGCACCCCAGCAGAGCTGTTACGTATCACTTCCCTTACCCATAACCCCCAGTCATTCTCTTTGCCTTGATCACGGGAGGATGGCGAAGATGGTTTCTGAAGATTTCTTTTAATCCTTTTATGGGTACTTTTCCCTGCAAGCTAGGATTGGGGTCTAGATGTGTCCATGTCAATCTCTTTAGTAAGAGTAAAGGTGGCTATTAGCAGTTAGACTTCTAACTTCTAACATTATTGCTACCCCTATTATACAAAGCCAGGGTTGGTTACTCTGTTCTTTCTTTTCTCTAGGGCCCTGGTAGAAATGGAGAAGCTGCCAAACCTCAGAAAACAGCTCCTGCCTGACATAGCAGGATCCACAGGTAAGTGCTTTCTCTTCTAGGTTTGAAGCTATCGGCACTATTGGGGTTAAATCCTTGTGGAGAGCATTTAAATCTGTTTTAAGGGCACTGCTTATATGTGAAAAGAGGCATCAAAGTTTATTGGGGCTCAGAGATGGAGAGTGTATGAAGTGTTTGACAGGTGTTTGTTCTACTTTTAACTTGTTGCAATAGTTTTTCAGCTCAGCTTATTTGGCCCAATCACTTTTGCTGTGTTGCTGTCAGTTTTCGTGCCGTTTTTGTTTGGCGTAATTTAAATTAAAAAAAAAAAAAATTTAATTGCGGTCACGTGACCACTCCTCGACTCTTCCGTTTTCTCGGCTTCTCTGTTCAGATCGGAGTTTGCAGCGAGTGTGGAGGTTGCAGTCTCCTCTGTCTACAGTTGCAAGTGGATTTGGGCTGTTCCGGTAACAAGGAGGTGTATTTTGCTACCGGGTGTGTCCGATTTTCTGTGCTAGTGAGATAGCAACTTCTAGAGGAGTAGGACCTCAGCAGAGCTAAGGGTTTTAGGTGCTTATTTATGTTTTATTGCTTTATATAAATAACCTCATTTGGCATTTAAAATGTTTGTTAATTGCTAGGAACTGATACCCAATTATGGACATTAATGCTGAAGTTAATTAATTTGAAAAATGCGTATTGTGTTTGGAGGCTAAGATAATTCCTCCTGTACAGTTTTGCTCTTCATGTCTAAAAAAACCTTTAATGTTTAAAGATAAGATGTCTCTCCCAGAGCCTCCTGTCTCTCAGGATAGTGTTATACTAGCTACGCCTCAGCTTTCCCCTCAAGCTTTCCAAGCTTCACATGCAGTGCCCTGCGGTTCCTCTCAACCTCCTGGGGGTGTTTTTTTACCTTGGGATTTTGCTGCGCAGATTACTTCTGCTGTTTCTGCAGCTTTATCAGATTTTCCAAAAGTTTCTGGTAAGCGTAAGAGGAAATCTAAACATATTGATGTTAATAAGGCTGACTCCGCTACAGCTGCGTTAGTCAGTTTGTCTCAGTTATCTGATGAGAATGATTCTTCAGTGGCTTCTTAGGGGGAATTGTCAGATTCTGATTCTGTAGTGACCAATTCTGCAGATTCAGAGGAGATTAATTTCAGATTTAAGTTTAAACACCTTCAAGTTTTTTTGAAGGAGGTTCTTGCTACTTTGCAAGGATCCTACTCATCTATTGTGGAGAATCCAAAGAGGTCTAGTAAGCTTAATAGGGTATATGATGTACCCTCATCTGTGGAAGTATTTCCAGTTCCAGACCATATGGCAGATATTATAACTCAGGAATGGGATAAACCAGGGATTCATTTTTCCCTGTTCCCTGTTTATAGAAAGATATTTCCTGTTGCTAATGCTATTCATGATTTGTGGCGCACAGTAACCAAGGTAGAGGGAGCGATCTCTACTCTTGCTAAGAGAACTACTATTCCTATTGGAGATAGTTGTTTTTTTCAAGGATCCCATGGATAAGAAGCTTGAGGCTTTTTTGAAGGGATTACAGTGGCAACCTTTTGCTACTATTGATACAGTTGCAGGGGCAGCATCTTATTGGTGCAATGACTTATCTAATCTTATCCTAGAAGAGACTACTATAGAGGAGATCCAAGACAGGATCAAGGCTCTCAAGCTAGCCAATCCCTTTATTTGTGATGCCAACATGCAAGTTCTTAGGTTGGGTGCTAAGATTTCTGGTTTTACTGTTTTAGCTCGCAGAGCTCTGTGGTTAAAATCTTGGTCTGCAGATGTTACATCCAAGTCCAAGCTTTTATCTCTGCCCTATAAGGGTAAAACTTTGTTTGGGCCAGGTCAGGCAGAAATAATTTCTCACATTACAGGTGGAAAGGATTTTTTTCTACCCCAGGATAAAAAGAATAGACCTAAGTGTTGCCAGAATTCAAATTTTCGTTCCTTTTCGTAACTTTAAGGGACAGAAGTCTTCCTCTTCCAATACGGATCAATCCAAGTCTTCTTCGAGGTCCAGTCTGCCTTGGAATAGGGGGAAGCAAGCCAAGAAGCCTTCCGTTGATTCTAAATCAACATGAAGGGGCCGCCCCCAATCCTGTAGTGGAAAAAGTGGGGGTCAGGCTTTCTTTTTTTTCGTCAGGCTTGTATACGCAATCCTTGGGCCATAGATATAGTATCCCACGGTTACAGAATAGGATTCAAATCTTGTCCTCCCAGGAGCAGATTCCACCTGTCAAGGTTATCTGCGCATCTGGAGGTTACCTTTCAGGAAGGACATTCTACTTCAGGGTCCTTTTCTTCATCCAAATATGGTTTCTCTGAAGCCAACTTCTTGGAGATTGAATGTCTAAGTTTGGCTAGACTTGGCTTCTCTGAGAAAGTCATAGATACTATGCTTCAGGCTTGTAAACCGGTTACTCGCAGAATTTACCATAGGGTATGGTGTAAATACCTTCATTGGTGTGATTCAAAAGGGTTTTTCTTGGAACAAAGATAAGGCGGTTTTTCGTACTAAGCTGGGGTTTCTCCCTAAGGTAGTGTCGGATCGCAATATTAATCATAAAATTGTTGTTTCATCTTTTTGTCCTAACCCTTGTTCCCAGAAGGAACGTCTTTTGAATAACTTGGATGTTGTGCATGCTCTTAAATTTTATCTTAAAGCAACTAAAGATTTTTGGCAGACTTCTGCCCTGTTTGCTGTTTTCTCTGGTAAGTGTAGGGGTCAGAAGGCCACTTCTACCACTTTTTCTCTCTGGTGTTATTCGTTTAGCTTATGAGACAGCTGGACAACAGCCTCCTGAGAGAATTATGGCTCATTCCACTAGAGCTGTTCCCTCTTCATGGGCTTTCAAAAATGAAGCTTCTGTGGATCAAATCTGTAAGGCATCCACTTGGTCCTCCATACATACTTTTTCCAAATTCTACAAATTTTATACTTTTTCCTCAACTGAGGCTTCTTTTGGGAGAAAACTTCTTCAAGCAGTGGTGCCTTCAGTTTAGGTTTGCCTGTCTTGTTCTCCCTCCCTATTCATTCTGTGTCCTCTAGATTGGGTATTAGTTCCCACTAGTAATTAGACTGTTTTGTGGACTCTCCATGCCATAGGAAAGAAGACAATATTTAAGCTTACCTGATAAATGTATTTATTTCCGGGCATGGAGAGTCCACGACCCACCTTTATTCTATTTAAGACTGCAGTTTTTTTGTATAGTCCTCAGGCACCTCTATACCCTTGTGTTATCTTCTTTTCCCATTTCCCTTCAGCGGAATGACTGGGGGTTATGGGTAAGGGAAGTGATACTTAACAGCTCTGCTGGGGTGCTCTTTGTCTCCTGCTGCTGGCCAGAAGTGAATATCCCACTAGTAATTAGAATATTTTGTGGACTCTCCATGCCCGGAAAGAAAGACATTTATCAGGTAAGCATATTTTATTTTATTGCTTTTAACATACAAGAGGGCCAAGTAGACTAGTAACACCCCAACCAAAATCAGACTCTATCAGAAATTACTACTGGGTAGTATCTGCATGGACATCTAGTGGGATCTATGCTATACACATGTCATTCCCACCAAAGTAGCAAAAAGTAAGTGATAGAAAAATATATACCTCAAAAAAGAAACAAAAAAAGCAATGATATAATTAGCAATATCAGTAAGGAGGAGCCAGAAGGCAAGTATCACATAAATAAAACAGGTATAGTTAGCCACGAGCCTGCAAGCATCTCCATACAATAGCAGTATCAATACAATCAAGACAATTCAAGTCTGTGAGAGCCACAGCAGAATCACAGCAGTGCAAACCCACACCGTCAAAGTAGCAGTGACCACAGGGCTTCCGGCTCTTTCCTTGTATATAACAAACCTCAAATGCCACAGCAAACTAACTGCTCAGTGCCAAAACCTATGGCACTAAAGTACACTTCCAAGACCAATTTGATCTTAATTTGAGCAACAGGTTCCCTTCTATCTGTACCCTTATGACCAGACCATGAATCACCATCAAAGTACCAGCAGTGTACACTACCGTTACTATTTACCAACTTAATTTTTTTATTTTGGTTAAAATACACAATTTCAAGTTTAAAATTTCAAGACCATGGAAAATTATGCTACTTTTTAAATATTTACTATGAAGTAGAGCATTTTCAGGAGATATCAAGTTCAAAACATAATGAAAATTCACTTTTTGCAGTAAACGTTTTATAGAAAGATATTTATAAGTATGATATGCATGGCAAAAACTGACATGAATGATATGATTTTGGCATAGATAAAATATATAATCGTAAGTTGTTTTAGTTGTAAAAAGAGTTTATTTAGCATAAACTGACAATAAACCCTTCTTGTGTTTGTGCAAAGAATGTGCTTGTCCCAAACTCAATTACGGGATTACACAGTGTACAAAGCTTGATTTAATTGACAGTTACGGAAGAAAAGATAAACATCCACTCACCAATGTTATGTGCTTTCAAAACATTTATTTTGTATACAGGACAGGCAAGATATTCTGCAATAAAATACTGATATATACTATGTACCTGTATAAAAAATAATATTTCTTTAAATACATCTAGTGGTCCTTTTTTTAATTATGTGTTTAATGTTTAGCATAAGTGAAGATTGGGATTTAGATGTTGTGAATAACATATTAACAGAACCAGGTCATGGACTGTGTAAGAATCTCAAATATAGTGTAATTTAATACTACAGCCAAGGTTTCTAAAAATATAAAGTGTCCAGTTTATAGGTATGTTAAACATAGTCCCCTCTGTATCAAAATACATATTTTATATAGGAAGATACAACTATTATATACCAAAGAAAACCTAATATAGCTATATTTACGCTTAGTCGATTTTAGAAATGTAACAGAAATTTGATCAAATTGAATAGGAATACACAATGTTTTGTACCGTAAGCACATTTGCTTATTATTAAATGTCCCTAACTGACATTATTGTTTCAAAACAAATTAGATGACTAATGGTTATAATGTTCAGTACACTTCTTGTTTTTAACTAAATATCAAACTCTATAAAACTATTAATACATTTAAAATAAGATTGCTACCAAGGTAGTATTTGCCAGTACAGCTGGGGATTTAAGATTTATGGTAGTGAAATATATTTGGAAAGACATGGGGGGATAGGGGGAGGGGGAGAGGGAGAGGAACAGGACAGGAAGGGGGGCAGGAAGGGGGGTATCAGTCTAGCTCCTAGATGATAAAAAAAATAATTTTCGTTAAAATCACTACTGTTTTTAATAAATGTGGCAACCCTAATTTCTACTGGCCTGTTTTCTGAAACGAAAAGGCCATTTTCTCGTAACAATGTATTAGTGTAGTTATATATATGCAAATAGTAATGAGGGAATTCCACATTGTGGCATTGTAGCAAAGTCTTCAATCTCCTCCTTTTAATGCAACTAAAATACTACATTTAGAGAAAAGAGCTCTGTGTCTCTATGGCAACCCAATCCCATAATTATACACAAAGACTGAAAACAAAATTAAAGAATCCATCTGGAAAAAAAATCTCTTGCACTTCATAAAGCAAATGCAAAACAATTTTGATTATAGCAATACAGATGACTTTTGTCATATGAAATATAGTAAGTAAATATATGTAGATGAGACCAATAGTTTTAACATACAGTACATTTTAATCAAAACTTTGTAGAATATAAGCACAAAACAAAAAGATTTACATCAACATTAATTCAAACATGGAATATATATATATATATATATATATATATATATGTGTGTGTGTGTGTATATATATATATATATATATATATATCAGCACACCCTGTACACTGTATTTTATTGCCCCAATACATATTTGACCCCTTACAACTAATGAAATGGCTCTCTGGTTTGACAGTACCATTAAAGAGATGAAAAAGAGAGGGTGGTCTTTAACAAAGAATAAGGAAATAAGGGAAAGTAATGATCTTCTGCACCTGCCCCCTTAGTCCTGCAAGACTCCATCTTATCTCTTGTTATTTGGGGTGTATATGCTTACAATGGGACTACACTTGAGACTTTGCAGTGGTCAGATGGTATCCAACTGATCTCTGGATTGGTGTATACAATAACAGTGTAACCAGAGCTTTCAACACACTTTTCACCTTAAAGGGGCACTGAACCCAATTTTTTTTCTTTTGTGATTCAGATAAAGCATGCAATTTTAAGCAACTTTCTAATTAACTCCTATTAACACATTTTCTTCATTCTCTTGGAATCTTTATTTGAAATGCAAGAATGCAAGTTTAGATGCCGGCCCATTTTTGGTGAACACACTGTGTTGTTCTTGCTGATTGGTGCATAAATTCAGCCACCAATAAACAAGTGCTTTCCATGGTACTGAAGCAAAAAAATAGCTTAGATGCCTTCTTTTTCAAATAAAGAAAGCTAGAGAACGAAGAAAGATTGATTATAGGAGTAAATTAGAAAGTTGCTTAAAATTGCATGCTCTATATGAATCACAAAAGAAAAAAATTAGATCCGTGTCCCTTTAAGCAAACGTTTTTAATGAACTTTCGTGTGCATTGACTAAACACACAGTAGTGTAGGGTCAATAGTCTTAAAAATCAGTGCTCTAACATATTAGAGCAGGTAATTTTTCTACTTTTTTGGCCCTTTTAAGGGATTTTCTAACACAGAACTGCCCACATGTAAGATAAAATGCTGTTTGTGTATACAGCGTTAACAGTTAGTGGTCATTGCAATTCAAAGGGCCCACCCTTCTAAGTCTCCAACTTCCACTTATTCATTAGAGTTGCTTTGAAACCGATTAAAAACAAAACAAACACCCCAGCTGCTATGGTACAGTATTTGATTGGTGGAACCACCCTCCAAGTCATAGAAGAAAAAATAGCAAAAGGATGGTCAACAATAAGGCACAAATCCACGACAGGGTATGTACATAACCCCAGATATTTATTGCAATATCCCAGCTAATACACTAGCAATTTTAACAGCAACAATTAATAATCCAAGTGATTTATGTAAAAAATCAACACAAAGGGGCGTGTCCGGGCTAGGGACGAAGATGGCTGCTTAGCTGTCAGCTCTGCTAAGATAATTTCTAATCCATCATGATATACATTATATTCTAAGCCGTCCAGCATAGTCTCTTACCCCATTACATAGTGGAGATTGTGTAGCACCTGGCATTATCTATGCTATCCCCTATATGCCCTCCCAGACCAGACCGCCGGAACTTTTCAACTGCTCTACAAGATCTGCACTCACCCAGAGTAACTCTAATCTCTCTGCTACAGGCCTCTTCTGATATAAAAGAAGCATAAGCTAAACTTTCATATCCCTCAATGGATGATCAAGACTTTTATACTGCACTTAGAGCTCTCTTAATCGAGTTTGAGCTTAAAATGCATGACAACTTTGAGAACCTTAGTCGACTCCTGAAGCCACGTGGCATTATAGATGGAGATAACATGTCCACATGTCGATTCCTTGAGGAGGTAGCTGATCTGGTCTGGCTTCCGAGCACAGAGTGGGGAGATGCGGCCGACTTCCCAAAAGATAACTTCAGCCAGGATCAGTCGGAACAACAGGCTTGTAAGATGGTTGGGCTGGGCAGCCTACTGTGTATAAAGACTTACCACATCCAAATGCGACTGAAACGGCTTGAATTGAGATCCTGGTTTGCCGAGGATACATACTTAGCTTCTGGAGATCCGCATAAGAATCCCTCAACTGCCTATCCCAGTAGAGATGTAATCTGGAACACCTTCACTCACGCTAGATGAGGTGTGGGGTTAACAGTATAGTTATCTAATGGAGGACATCCACTAAGGAAACCTATATCCCATTCAGTATGAGGACAGTATAAGTCCCTATGTTTAGGGACTTATCTACCCTATTTCTCTGTGCTATTATTTTTTTTTTATCTTGTCTGAAGTCGGTCAACTGTATTAGTATACAATTACACTATGTTCATTTACTTTGTTATGTTTAAATGTTTTCATCACAGTGAACATTCCATTAAAAAAGATATAGGGCTTTAGTTCCGGCCTGTGTTTAAGATATTAGGGTTATAATATTGTCTACTTTTTGCATATCTAATGCTATTCTATTTTAGTTTATCAGACATAGTTTATTATCTAATTGAATACAACTCGCCTATTTAATGTTATCTTCATAATTATACCCTAGGCATTTGTGCAACTAATTACCTACTCTTGCTCTGTAACATAAGTAGTCTGTCAATCTACGTCCAAAGGATCTATGTTATATGCATAGTCCCATTTGCTAGTTTCCATTATTTCCCAACCATATTCCCTTGTCCTTAGTTCTCCCCATTGACTATTAAACATTTGTTCAAAACAGTCTACACAGCGAGTAATGGATTAGGGGTTTATAAACATAGCAACTCAGTCCTCTTTTCATGTATCCCAAATTGTCAGAGGGTGGATTTTGAGCTCTGTATGTCTTTTTATAGTAGGTTCGCTGACTAGGGATATGTTCCTTAGTCCCCTAAACCATAACAATTCAAGAGTTCCTTGTTAGCATCAATTTGGGCATTCACTACACTTTAAATAAGGTCCACACAGACATTGGTGAGGCAGGATTTATTTCCTAATAATAGGACATTTATTACACAGATAATATTTTAATATTTATGTGCTGAATTGAGTGCCATTGATGTAAAATGCCTGTTATATTTATATTTGTTACTATTCCTGCGCTACAGTATATCCTTGTGCAAAGTACACTTTTGAATTGGTTCCGATGGTCCATTTGCTACCTGCCTCAGTGATTCCAGAGTTATACGGACAGCACTAACCGATCAATTTTATATAGCCTTATAGTCTTAAAGGGAATACGTTATTACTTGTTTTTAGGTATGTCCTATAGATGCATTTACCTCCAACTCATAGTTAATATCACACCATTTTTTATCCGACTGTTTATATACTCCTACATAGCATCGATTAATGAGCATGGAAATAATCTGCCCTCCTTCTCACCTCCATATGCATACTATACAGTTGTTTGTTTTATTGGGTATTTTATTTAGATTATGTCAATGCCAGTTAGACTTAACCTAACTCTCACATTGGAACAGTTTAAATCTACAGCCTACCGGGGTCCAATGTACATTCAGTGGTATATATTTTGCAGCGCCCCCTCAACAACATTACAGTTGTTTTATCACAAATAAAAAGGTTTTTTTAAACCTGACGTTAGCCGCAAAAAGGTGAGCGTAGAGCAAAATTTAGCTCCACATCTCACCTCAATACCAGCGTTGCTTAAGTCAGCGGTGAGCTGGCTAAATGTGCTTGTGCACGATTTCCCCATAGGAAACAATGGGGCTGAGCTGGCTGAAAAAAAAACTAACACAGCCCCATTGTTTCCTATGGGGAAATTATTTTTATGTCCGCACCTAACACCCTAACATGAACCCCGAGTCTAAACACCCCTAATCTTACACTTATTAACCCCTAATCTGCTGCCCCCTCTATCGCTGACACCTACATTATATTATTAACCCCTAATCTGCAGCTCCGGACACCGCCGCCACCTACATTATACTTATGAACCCCTAATCTACTGCCCCCAACATCGCCGCCATTATATTTATTAACCCCTAATCTGCCCCCCCAACTATATTAAATTTATTAACCCCTAATCTGCCGCCCCAAACAACGCCGCCACTATAATACATTTATTAACCCCTAAACCTAAGTCTAACCCTAACCCTAATACCCCCCTAACTAAAATATAATTAAAATTGAACAAAATTTTACCATAATTAAATAAATTAATCCTATTTAAAACTAAATACTTACCGATAAAATAAACCCTAAGATAGCTACAATATAACTAATAGTTACATTGTAGCTAGCTTAGGATTTATATATATTTTACAGGCAACTTTGTATTTATTTTAACTAGGTACAATAGTTATTAAATAGTTATTAACGATTTAATAACTTCCTAGTTAAAATAAAGACGAATATACCTGTAAAATAAATCCTAACCTAAGTTACAATTACACCTAACACTACACTATCATTAAATAAATTACCTAAAATATCTACAATTAATTACAATTAAATAATGATTGGATCAGCCAATAGGATTTTTCCTACCTTAATTCCGATTGGCTGATAGAATCCTATCAGCCAGTCGGCATTCAAGGGACGCCATCTTGGATGATGTCATTTAAAGGAACCTTCATTCTTCGCTTGGACTTCGTTTGAAGAGGATGGCTTCGTGTCGGCTGGATTGAAGATGGACCCGCTCCGCTCCGGATGGATGAAGATAGAAGATGCCGCCTGGATGAAGACTTCTGCCGCTTGGAGGACCTCTTCTGCCCGGATCGGATGAAGACTTCTGCCCCTCTGGAGGTCCACTTGTGCCTGGCTGGGTGAAGACGGCTCAAGGTAGGGAGATCTTCAGGGGGGTAGTGTTAGGTTTTTTTAAGGGGGGATTGGGTGGGTTTTAGAGTAGGGTTGGGTGTGTGGGTGGTGGGTTGTAATGTTGGGGGGGTATTGTATTTTTTTTACAGGTGAAAGAGCTGATTACTTTGGGGCAATGCCCCACAAAAGGCCCTTTTAAGGGTTATTTGTAATTTAGTATAGGGTAGGGAATTTTATTATTTTCGGGGGCTTTTTTATTTTATTAGGGGGATTAGATTAGGTGTAATTAGTTTAAAATTCTTGAAATTCTTTTTTTTTTCTTCTGTAATTAAGTGGGTTTTTTTTCCGTACTTTAGTTTTTTTAATTTAATTGAAATTAATTGTAGGTAGTTTAGGTAATTTATTTAATGATAGTGTAGTGTTAGGTGTAATTGTAACTTGGGTTAGGATTTATTTTACAGGTATATTTGTCTTTATTTTAGCTAGGAAGTTATTAAATAGTTAATAAATATTTAATAACTATTCTACCTAGTTAAAATAAATACAAACTTGCCTGTAAAATAAAAATAAACCCTAAGCTAGCTACAATGTAACTATTAGTTATATTGTAGCTAGCTTAGGGTTTATTTTACAGGTAAGTATTTAGTTTTAAATAGGATTAATTTATTTAATTGTAGTAATTTTATTAAGATTATTTTAAATTATATTTAAGTTAGGGGGGTTAGCGTTAGGTTTAGACTTAGGTTTAGGGGTTAATACCTTTAATATAGTAGCGGCAACATTGGGGGTGGCAGATTAGGGGTTAATAGATGTAGGTAGGTGTCGGCGATGTTAGGGACGGCAGATTAGGGGTTAATAATATTTAACTAGTGTTTGTGAGGCCGGAGTGCGGCGGTTTAGGGGTTAATATATTTATTAAAGTGGTGGCGATGTCCGGTAGGCAGTTTAGGGGTTAATATATTTATTAAAGAGTTTCTGATGTGGGGGGGGGGGCTCGGTTTAGGTGTTAATAGGTAGTTTATGGGTGTTAGTGTACTTTTTAGCACTTTAGTTAAGAGTTTTATGTTACGGCATTAGCCCATAAAACACTTAACTACTGACTTTTAAATGCGGTAGGAGTCTTGACAGGAGAGGGCCTACTGCTCACTTCTTCCAAGACTCGTAATACCAGCGTTAGGCAAATCCCATGGAAAAGATAGGACACGCAATTGATGTAAGGGGATTTGCGGTAAGCTCGAGTCGCGGAAGAAAAGTGAGCGGTACACCTGTACCTGCCAGACTCCTAATACCAGCGGGCGTTAAAAAGCAGCGTTGGGACCTCTCAACGCTGCTTTTTAAGGCTAATGCAAGACTCGTAATCTAGGTGAATGGCTGAAAAGTTAACTAACATTTAAACTACCCTAAGGATTTTAAGGATCTGATCATAATAATTTAAAAATAAAGTTACATTATAATTCATGGAAAATAGGTAATACCGTTGAAATCTTCGGATATTAAACTCTCCCATTTTCAAAATCATACTGCTTCTGAAAATATTAAATCCCCACTTCTGTATTTCATCTTATATGAACAGTGCACAAAAATATTTTAATATAATTTCTAATGTTGCTTGAGACACTTCTTACTGTTTAGTTTAGTGTTCCATAGGATGACTTTTTTAAACAATACAACATAAGCTCTGAAAACTATACAGTAATAAGATTGTTTATACCTCCCTATTTTATAAAGATTAAATAATTAAATAGGTTAATAAATAATTAAATGATTAAATAATAAAATAGGGTACCCTATTGGAACAATAAAATCAACTGACAAAATATTCTTTCTGTATATTGAGAAAGTAATCTGGTAATAAGCAAAGGGCCACACTCTCCAACCCAGATAGCGTGTAACTGATGGAAATGAGGCTAAACATATTGGCCTCCATTACATATGCAGCATCGCCCGCAAAATCCTCTGCCGCCAGATTTTACGTGATTTTGGTATTACATATACGGCGTAGCATACAAGTTACGCGTTCATATTTCACCCTTCGGATGTATTTTTTTTAGCCATAGACTAACATAGAACAGCCGCGCAATTTGGTATCCAATATAAAGCGTAAGGACTTACGCGTGCAGAATTCAGAAAATCTACTCCATTCTCATCTCGCCACATATTGCAGGTGCAGCAACCCTTGCACTGACTAAAAAAGCAACATAATTCCATGGAAGCCTTAACAAACACATACATTTAAGCAGCATCTCAATGTTAAAGGGACAGTATACTATGATATTGTTTTTTTAAGGTTTATTTGTGTATTTGAAATAGTTTGAAGCCACAACATAATCAAATGGATTGAGCTTGTAGGTACTTTATCAAATTGTGGACATATACTTGCTTATTTACTTAAATTTCTTCTCAAAACAATCAACAATACTTGGAGAAGAGAACAAAGGGAAATCATAATTGTATTACCTTCATCTCTTTAGAACTCACTGGAGTGCAATTTATTCTAATGCTAACACAGCTTGGCATTGATGCCAAAATATATAAAGGGACAGTCAAGTCCAAAGAAAACCTTCTTGTTTTAAATAGGGCATGTTATTTCAAACTACTTTCAGATTTAATTCTAACACATGCTTTGTTCTCTTGGTATTCTTAGTTGAAAGCAAAACCTAGGATGGCTCATATGATAATTTCTAAGACCATCTTGAAGGCTGCCTCTTTGCAATTGTGTCAAACCAATAACAGACACCACAACCTCTCACCTGCAGCCTTAAAATACCTGGTAATGCCCACCCTATCAGTAACATCACTACTATATATACCAATGTGTCAATTTATATTGGATGTGAGATACATTGATTTACATCTTAAAAGTGAATATTACTATATGTACCCTTCATAAACAACTATTGTGTATGTGATTTATAGTACAAGAATATGTCATAAACATGATAATATTACCTTTTTTTTTTGCCATTTCCACACAAGGACAAGTTTTATGGTGAACTATAAGAATATTTATTTATTTTTTGGCTTCTTGGATGAAGGAGGTGAGGTGGCTGTAGTGGATTGCCTTGTTCTCCTGGTTTGAGAAGATTCTGATGTATCTGCTGGTGTGCTGGCCACAGATGATAGGCTGGAGGCAGTGTCCTGCTGGTGTGTAAAGGGCTCAACCAACAAACCCAAGAGTTGATTTTGTTCTCTCCATCTATTGTCCATTTGCATCTGCATATTAGCCAGAATTCGCATCATCTGTGATTGGTTATGAACACTTGCACTTAACGATGCTGCCATGTCCCTCTGTAACTCTATGCTACGTTGTTGTCTCCTCTCTTGGCTCCTGAAGAACCTCTCTTGGCTCCTGAAGAACCTCTCTTGGCTCCTGAAGAACCTCTCTTGGCCTCTTTGTCTGCTCTCGGAGCTTGTTATGAACCTCCTCTGGAGTGCAATGTATTCCTCACCCAGGGGAGAATACAATGCATCCACAGGCTCTTGAGCAGCAGGGCTTCTAGTTGCTTGAGGTGCAGGTTCAGCTGCATCTGATGTTTCTGGTGGGGCAGGTTCAGCTGCATCTGATATTTCTGGTGGGGCAGGTTCAGCTGCATCTGCTGGTACTTGAGTACTTTCTGCTATATTTTCATCTGCAGATGGTGGAGCTCGCCCAAGTGATGAGGATGGTGGAGCTCTCCCAAGTGATGAGGATGGTGGAGCTCACCCAAGTGATGAGGATGGTGGAACTCGCCCAAGTGATGAGGATGGTGGAATTCACCCAAGTGATGAGGATGGTGGAGCTCTCAGGGTTGATTGATAGTCCCACTGATGACCAGTGTGTGACCACTCAGCCTGTCCAGTTGGCACTTTTTGTGACATAGTCTGTGGGTAAAAGCCATGACTGCCCTGAGATTGTGTTGGAGGGGGGTAAATACATGGACCGTTTGTGGCTGTCTTGGCTCCCCCTCAAAGCCAAAAGAAGAATATTCCTCTGGCCAGGAATCTTGCCAGGGGTCATATGGCAATGGTGGTGGCATCACTCCCGGGTCCTCAACTGAAGCCATCCAACCATGCTCATGCCTGGGAGCATATGGTTCATGTGGTTGCCTGAGGACTGGTGGTGGTGGTGGCGGCATGCCTGTGACTGGTGGTGGTGGTGGTGGTGGTGGCATGCCTGTTTGTATCCTCATGACAGGAGGTTCTGTGGAGGAGTCAAATGATGAGAGAGATTAGTACAGTCAGATATATGTCCATGTAGGCATACAATGTAAATTGATACATGCTAGGGCCTATACTGATTCTCATGTCAAACTCTATAACATGCATGTGCACATTGTGATTTGTTCTATGAAGGATTTTAATATGCGCAGTATACAGGTATGTGTTTCATACAATAGTTATGTGTACATGTCAATGATGGAAAAAATGTGTTCTTTAAGTGACACTATGGTCACACAATTTACTTTAGCCTGATGTAGGCACAGAACCTGCTTTATTGAGCTAAAAGTATTGTGATGGCTATAGTGTCCATTTACTGAGAACTCTACATGTGGCTTGTGGCCTGTGTTACTCTGAGACATGTTAGTATTGCACTATTCCACCTCATATCATGAATTGCATTGTGTTAAGTAGCATTAATGTTAGCGCTGCAGAATCTGTTGGCGCTCTACAAATAACCGATAATAATAATAAAAATATAATTGTAGATGTTTTTGTTAGTAGGCCAAAACCATGCCCCTCATTGTGTACATGAATGTGTGATATTAAAGGATGTTATATCTCAAATACACATAATACTGGTGTGTGGGATGTTACTCACCAGCATAATGTGCTGTGGTTGCAGCCCCTGAGTCACGAGCCCCTGGAAGTCCACGGACTGCTGTGATACTCAGGGACCTGCGTATCATCTCCTGCCAGGTGTTATACTCTATGTCCAGGGATGGACCACCACCTGTTCCCCTCTGGTGCATAGCTTGATGCCCCATCTTTTCTTTGACCCGCCTCTTGCAGTCATTCCACCGCTTTTTCAGGCTCTCAACAGTCCTCCTCTGTGGGGCCACACTGTTGACGGCATCCTCTACCACCGCATCAACCATGCCGTTTTTCGCCTTTTGGCAATGCCTTTGCCCTTCTCCTGCCCGAAGAGGGCACTGTAATTGTCCATGATGGCCTGGACTAGGGCAACATTTTCATCAAATGAGAAGTTGGGACATATCAGCCTCTCATCCTCCATGGACACTTGGCTTCCTCCCTGTGATGTCCCTGGTGTGGGTTCCTCCCTATCCTCTCCATCCTCCCCCCTTCTGTCCACATCTGCACCCTCTGTCCCTCTCCTAGATGTGCCTGGTCTCTGTGGCTCTCGGGCATCTCCCCTCCCATCATCCCTTCTAGCTCTCCCTCTCCCCACTCCACTTACTCCCTGACGGGGACCCCACTGCTCCTCATGTCCTCTACAATACTCCTCTCCCTGCCACTCCTCTCCCCTCCTCCCCTCCGCCCTACCTCTCCCTGCCATCCTCACACTAAATCACACTACACACACTCACACTCACTCCCAGTTCAATCACACACAATCACAACCAAACACTCAGCCTATCACACTGTGAAATTCAAATAAAATGTGCGAGGTGTTAGAAAAAAAAGTGTGGTGTATTTGTATATGTATGTATGCAAAATGTGTGCAATATGTAAAAATATGTGTAAGTGTACAAGCTTAATCAAACAACAATGCAACCTAACTAACTCCTCTGTTTGCGCCTCTCTCTCTACTCTGACTAATCCTCCACTCCAGTGTAGTGTTCTGTAGCTCAAAGAACAATCCAAACACACTGAAGAAAATGGCAGCTATGTATGGGTTTATATATGAATTTTGAATAGCGTAATTACGTGTCGCATTTTTATATGAAATCGTGGTTCATTTTTACGAGTGTTAGCCTAATTTGCATAAAACTCTTTAGTGACACTTTCCGTGGACAAAATACTGGCGTCAGTTACTTGTGACGACTAAAATTAACTTCAATCCTATTGACTGATTGCATCAGCCAATAGGATTTTTTCTACCTTAATTCCGATTGGCTGATAGAATTCTATCAGCCAATCGGAATCTAAGGGGCGCCATCTTGGATGACGTCACTAAAAGGTACCTTCATTCATCTTTAGTCGTCGGATTAAGAGGATGCTCCGCATCGGATGCCTTGAAGATGGACCCGCTCCACGCCGGATGGATGAAGATAGAAGATGCCGTCTGGATGAAGGCTTCTGCCCGTCTGGAGGACCACTTCGCCCGGCTTGGATGAAGACTTCTCCCGGCTTCGTTGAGGACTTCGGCCCGGTTTGGATGAAGACTTCTCCCGGTAAGTCGATCTTCAGGGGGTTAGTGTTAGGTTTTTTTAAGGGTGTATTGGGTGGGTTTTATTTTTAGGTTAGGGTTTGGGCTTGCAAAAGAGCTAACTGCCCTTTTAAGGGCAATGCCCATCCAAATGCCCTTTTCAGGGCAATGGGGAGCTTAGTTTTTTTGAGATAGTATTTTATTTGGGGGGTTAATTGTGTGGGTGGTGGGTTTTACTGTTGGGGGGGGTTGTTTGTATTTTTTTTTCAGGTAAAAGAGCTGATTACTTTGGGGCAATGCCCCGCAAAAGGCCCTTTTAAGGGCTATTGGTAGTTTAGTTTAGGCTAGGTTTTTATTTTATTTGGGGGGGCTTTTTTATTTTGATAGGGCTATTAGATTAGGTGTAATTAGTTTAAATATCTTGTAATTTGTTTATTATTTTCTGTAATTTAATGTTTTGTTTTTGTACTTTAGCTAATTTAATTTAATTGATTGAATTGTTGTTAATGTAGTTAATTTATTTAATTATAGTGTAGTGTTAGGTGTTATTGTAACTTAGGTTAGGTTTTATTTTACAGGTAAATTTGTATTTATTTTAGCTAGGTAGTTATTAAATAGTTAATAACTATTTAATAAATATTCTACCTAGTTAAAAGAAATACAAACTTGCCTGTAAAATAAAAATAAACCCTAAGATAGATACAATGTAACTATTAGTTATATTGTAGCTAGCTGAGGGTTTGTTTTATAGGTAAGTATTTAGTTTGAAATAGGAATAATGTAGTTAATGATAGGAATTTTATTTAGATTTATTTTAATTATATTTAAGTTAGGGGGTGTTAGGGTTAGACTTAGGTTTAGGGGTTAATACATTTAACATAGTGGCGGCAGATTAGGGGTTAATAAATGTAGGTAGGTGGCGTAGATGTTAGGGACGGCAGATTAGGGGTTAATAATATTTAACTAGTGTTTTTTATGCAGGAGTGCGGCGGTTTAGGGGTTAATATGTTTATTAAAGTGTCGGCGACGTTGGGGGCGGCAGATTAGGGGTTAATAAGTGTAGGTAGGTGGCGGTGCATTTGGGGCGGCAGATTAGGGGTTCATAAGTATAATGTAGGTGGCGGCGGGTTCCGGAGCGGCAGATTAGGGGTTAATAAGAATAATGTAGGTGTCGGCGATGTCAGCGGCGGCCGATTAGGGGTTAATAAGTGTAAGATTAGGGGTGTTTAGACTCCAGGTTCATGTTAGGGTGTTAGGTGTAGACATAAATTTAGTTTCCCCATAGGAATTAATGGGGCTGCGTTACTGAGTTCTACGCTGCTTTTTTGCAGGTGTTAGACTTTTTCTCAGCCGGCTCTCCCCGTTGATTCCTATGGGGAAATCATGCACTAGCACGTACGACCAGCTCACCGCTGACTTAAGCAGCGCTGGTATTGGAGTGCGGTAATGAGCAAAATTTTGCTCAAAGCTCACTTCTTGCCTTTTAACGCTGGGTTTTTGAAAACCTGTAATACCAGCACGCACTGCAGGTAAGTGAGCGGTGAGAGAAAACTGCTCGCTAGCACTGCACAGCCTCTAACGTAAAACTCGTAATCTGGGCCATGATTTGTTATTTGCTGATATGGTGCAAGCACCACTGATTATCTGAGCAGCTACATTATTTAAAATGTGGGTGCAGTTACAATATCTAGCTATGCTTCACATGCAAGTGCAGAGAAAAATATTAACACTAAAACAGTGATAACTTTAGCTAGAAGCATTTTTGCCAATACATGTATATTACAAATATGTTTCTATTAAAAAATGTAATAAATCTATGTACATTTAAATGTTGACTGGAATGTCCCTTTAAATATGTGAAGGAGATACATGCATTACAAATTGCTCACAATTTCAAAATTGTATGAAAATATAATTTATGCTTGCCTGATAAATTAATTTATTGTATGATGGTGAGAGTCCACAATCCATTACTCCAGGTAATTATACTCCTGACCATAAGGAGGACCAAAGATGCCAAAACTCTAAGAGCCTTTAAAAACCTTCCACTCCTTACTGGAAACTAGTCTGACGTATATATATATATATATATATATATATATATATATATAATATATATATATATATATATATATGTATATATATATATATATATATATCCATGTATATATATACATATATATATATATATATATATATATATATATATATATATATATATGCATATAATTCATATAAAGAACAAGAAAAAAGAAATGAGGAACCAGGAACTTGGATGCCGAGTGGTTTATTCAATACACAAGGTGGGTAGCACTAACACAGGTGCGCAAGGGGTGCTAGATCTGACGCATTTCGCGCATGCTCACATGCGCTTCATCAGAGAATAATAATATAATTCATATAAGACCTATTTTTATATAAAATATGTGTGTCTGTGTATATGTGTAACATTCTAAGGCCTAGATTTGGAGTTCGGCGGTAGCCGTCAAAACCAGCGTTAGAGGCTCCTAACGCTGGTTTTGGCCGCCCGCTGGTATTTGGAGTCAGTGATTAAAGGGTCTAACGCTCACTTTTCAGCCGCGACTTTTCCATACCGCAGATCCCCCTACGCCATTTGCGTAGCCTATCTTTTCAATGGGATCTTTCTAACGCTGGTATTTAGAGTCGTTTCTGAAGTGAGCGTTAGAGCTCTAACGACAAGATTCCAGCCGCCTGAAAAAAGCAGGAGTTAAGAGCTTTCTGGCTAACGCCGGTTCATAAAGCTCTTAACTACTGTACCCTAAAGTACACTAACACCCATAAACTACCTATGTACCCCTAAACCGAGGCCCCCCCACATCGCCGACACTCGATTAAAATTTTTAACCCCTAATCTGCCGACCGCCACCTACGTTATATTTATGTACCCCTAATCTGCTGCCCCTAACCCCGCCGACCCCTGTATTATATTTATTAACCCCTAACCTGCCCCCCACAACATCGCCGCCAGCTACTTAAAATAATTAACCCCTAATCTTCCGACCGCAAAGCGCCGCCACCTACGTTATCCCTATGTACCCCTAATCTGCTACCCCTAACACCGCCGACCCCTATATTATATTTATTAACCCCTAATCTGCCCCCCACAACGTCGCCGACACCTGCCTACACTTATTAACTCCTAATCTGCCGAGCGGACCTGAGCGCTACTATAATAAAGTTATTAACCCCTAATCCGCCTCACTAACCCTATCATAAATAGTATTAACCCCTAATCTGCCCTCCCTAACATCGCCGACACCTACCTTCAATTATTAACCCCTAATCTTCCGATCGGAGCTCACCGCTATTCTAATAAATGGATTAACCCCTAAAGCTAAGTCTAACCCTAACACTAACACCCCCCTAAGTTAAATATAATTTACATCTAACGAAATAAATTAACTCTTATTAAATAAATGATTCCTATTTAAAGCTAAATACTTACCTGTAAAATAAATCCTAATATAGCTACAATATAAATTATAATTATATTATAGCTATTTTAGGATTAATATTTATTTTACAGGCAACTTTGTAATTATTTTAACCAGGTACAATAGCTATTAAATAGTTAAGAACTATTTAATAGTTACCTAGTTAAAATAATAACAAATTTACCTGTAAAATAAATCCTAACCTAAGATATAATTAAACCTAACACTACCCTATCAATAAAATAATTAAATAAACTACCTACAATTACCTACAATTAACCTAACACTACACTATCAATAAATTAATTAAACACAATTCCTACAAATAAATACAATTAAATAAACTAGCTAAAGTACAAAAAATAAAAAAGAACTAAGTTACAGAAAATAAAAAAATATTTACAAACATAAGAAAAATATTACAACAATTTTAAACTAATTACACCTACTCTAAGCCCCCTAATAAAATAACAAAGCCCCCCAAAATAAAAAATTCCCTACCCTATTCTAAATTAAAAAAGTTACAAGCTCTTTTACCTTGCCAGCCCTGAACAGGGCCCTTTGCGGGGCATGCCCCAAGAAGTTCAGCTCTTTTGCCTGTAAAAAAAAACATACAATACCCCCCCCCCCAACATTACAACCCACCACCCACATACCCCTAATCTAACCCAAACCCCCCTTAAATAAACCTAACACTAATCCCCTGAAGATCTTCCTACCTTGTCTTCACCATCCAGGTATCACCGATCCGTCCTGGCTCCAAGATCTTCATCCAACCCAAGCGGGGGTTGGCGATCCATAATCCGGTGCTGAAGAGGTCCAGAAGAGGCTCCAAAGTCTTCCTCCTATCCGGCAAGAAGAGGACATCCGGACCGGCAAACATCTTCTCCAAGCGGCATCTTCGATCTTCTTCCATCCGGAGCGAAGCGGCAGGATCCTGAAGACCTCCAGCGCGGAACATCCATCCGGACCGACGACTGAACGACGAATGACTGTTCCTTTAAGGGACATCATCCAAGATGGCGTCCCTCGAATTCCGATTGGCTGATAGGATTCTATCAGCCAATCGGAATTAAGGTAGGAATTTTCTGATTGGCTGATGGAATCAGCCAATCAGAATCTAGTTCAATCCGATTGGCCGATCCAATCAGCCAATCAGATTGAGCTCGCATTCTATTGGCTGATCGGAACAGCCAATAGAATGCGAGCTCAATCTGATTGGCTGATTGGATCAGCCAATCGGATTGAACTTGATTCTGATTGGCTGATTCCATCAGCCAATCAGAAAATTCCTACCTTAATTCCGATTGGCTGATAGAATCCTATCAGCCAATCGGAATTCGAGGGACGCCATCTTGGATGATGTCCCTTAAAGGAACAGTCATTCGTCGTTCAGTCGTCGGTCCGGATGGATGTTCCGCGCTGGAGGTCTTCAGGATCCTGCCGCTTCGCTCCGGATGGAAGAAGATCGAAGATGCCGCTTGGAGAAGATGTTTGCCGGTCCGGATGTCCTCTTCTTGCCGGATAGGAGGAAGACTTTGGAGCCTCTTCTGGACCTCTTCAGCACCGGATTATGGATCGCCAACCCCCGCTTGGGTTGGATGAAGATCTTGGAGCCAGGACGGATCGGTGATACCTGGATGGTGAAGACAAGGTAGGAAGATCTTCAGGGGATTAGTGTTAGGTTTATTTAAGGGGGGTTTGGGTTAGATTAG
Source organism: Bombina bombina (assembly GCF_027579735.1). Taxonomy (NCBI): domain Eukaryota; kingdom Metazoa; phylum Chordata; class Amphibia; order Anura; family Bombinatoridae; genus Bombina; species Bombina bombina. The sequence continues at coordinate 394,626,198 of NC_069502.1, read as the reverse complement.
GGGTATGTGGGTGGTGGGTTGTAATGTTGGGGGGGGGTATTGTATGTTTTTTTTTACAGGCAAAAGAGCTTAACTTCTTGGGGCATGCCCCGCAAAGGGCCCTGTTCAGGGCTGGTAAGGTAAAAGAGCTTGTAACTTTTTTAATTTAGAATAGGGTAGGGAATTTTTTATTTTGGGGGGCTTTGTTATTTTATTAGGGGGCTTAGAGTAGGTGTAATTAGTTTAAAATTGTTGTAATATTTTTCTTATGTTTGTAAATATTTTTTTATTTTCTGTAACTTAGTTCTTTTTTATTTTTTGTACTTTAGCTAGTTTATTTAATTGTATTTATTTGTAGGAATTGTGTTTAATTAATTTATTGATAGTGTAGTGTTAGGTTAATTGTAGGTAATTGTAGGTAGTTTATTTAATTATTTTATTGATAAGGTAGTGTTAGGTTTAATTATATCTTAGGTTAGGATTTATTTTACAGGTAAATTTGTTATTATTTTAACTAGGTAACTATTAAATAGTTCTTAACTATTTAATAGCTATTGTACCTGGTTAAAATAATTACAAAGTTGCCTGTAAAATAAATATTAATCCTAAAATAGCTATAATATAATTATAATTTATATTGTAGCTATATTAGGATTTATTTTAAAGGTAAGTATTTAGCTTTAAATAGGAATCATTTATTTAATAAGAGTTAATTTATTTCGTTAGATAAAAATTATATTTAACTTAGGGGGGTGTTAGTGTTAGGGTTAGACTTAGCTTTAGGGGTTAATCCATTTATTAGAATAGCGGTGAGCTCCGATCGGAAGATTAGGGGTTAATAATTGAAGGTAGGTGTCGGCGATGTTAGGGAGGGCAGATTAGGGGTTAATACTATTTATGATAGGGTTAGTGAGGCGGATTAGGGGTTAATAACTTTATTATAGTAGCGCTCAGGTCCGCTCGGCAGATTAGGGGTTAATAAGTGTAGGCAGGTGTCGGCGACGTTGAGGGGGGCAGATTAGGGGTTAATAAATATAATATAGGGGTCGGCGATGTTAGGGCAGCAGATTAGGGGTACATAGGGATAATGTAGGTTGCGGCGGTTTACGGAGCGGCAGATTAGGGGTTAAAAAAAATATGCAGGGGTCAGCGATAGCGGGGTCGGCAGATTAGGGGTTAATAAGTGTAAGGTTAGGGGTGTTTAGACTCGGGGTACATGTTAGAGTGTTAGGTGCAGACGTAGGAAGTGTTTCCCCATAGGAAACAATGGGGCTGCGTTAGGAGCTGAACGCTGCTTTTTTGCAGGTGTTAGGTTTTTTTCAGCTCAAACAGCCCCATTGTTTCCTATGGGAGAATCGTGCACGAGCACGTTTTTGAGGCCGGCCGCGTCCGTAAGCAACTCTGGTATCGAGAGTTGCATTTGCGGTAAAAATGCTCTACGCTCCTTTTTTGGAGCCTAACGCAGCATTTCATTAAACTCTCGATACCAGAGTTAATTTTATGGTGCGGCCAGAAAAAAGCCCGCGGAGCGTTAACAGCCCTTTTACCGCCGAACTCCAAATCTAGGCCTTAGGAAGTATGTGATTATTGACACACGTTGTAGGACAAATGGGAAGTTATAAACTAACAACAAAGATACAAGGTCTTTACATATGAAAAGTAATTTACTCTTCCCAATAATGTCAGCTTGTCCCAAATAAAATAAAAAATCAGGATATAGGCAGGACAGCTGAGAGGGAGGGGGATAGTTAGGATGGAAGGTTGGTAGGTATAAAAACGCACACTGACTTTCTACACACACATGCACTCACATACACAAACACACACATGCAACCACTCACACACAGTCATTCTAGAAAGGAAGAAAAGATTTGGTAAGTGCACACACACACCTTGTAAAAACAGATAGATAGGACACATTGTGTGTTTGGGAGTATGAGTGAAAACCCTTTAATGTAATTATCTCTGTTACAAACCCTTTAATGTAATTATCTCTGTTACCTCTTTATAATTTGGGCAGATTATAATTAAAGCTCTCTCTCTGATAAATAACTGAGTGTCTGGTAGATCATTTAGCCTGGTATTACTATTATTAGTATAGTGGCTATATTTCTGTAGAACTAAACATACAATATTTACCTGTGGCTGGAGGTAAAAAGTGAATGGTGTACAAGTGTGTGGTGAGGTGACACTAGGGGTCATTACATTTATTACACAATGCAGAGGATATTATCCGGAGCATATCCAAAGTGAATTTATTGTTATTTTAGTGGATTAGAGGGATAATTGTGTAACAGTATATCAAGCCAGAAAAGAAGAAGGTAGGTAAAGAAAATGACGGCAATATAAAAAGGAGCAGAGAAAAAAGGTGCATACTTGAACTGCCGCCAGAAAAAAAACAACCAAAATAGAAACTAATGGCGGGAGCTCATAGGCTCTCACCACCATGAAAAAATGAATTTATCAGGTAAGCATAAATTATATTCTTATTTTTTAAAGGTGGTGAGAACTAATACCCAAGCTGTTGAGTCCATAAGTAATCTGGGCAGGATCAGACACTATTCCAAAAAGATTGGAAGATAATTATTTTGTTTTGTTTTTTTCCTGTGAAGGCAATGACAAGGCTAGTTTCCAGTAAGGTGGTAGGGGTTTTAAGGCCTCTTGGAGTTTTGGGGCTTTTGCCTTCTATTAGTGGTCAGGAGTATAATTCACAGAAGTAAAGGATCATGGACTCTCCCCACTTTTATTAAAGAAATAAATTGAATATTCAAATAAAAAGATTCAGTCAAAATCATATTATTAAACAACATGAAAAACTAAAACAAAAAATTAAATTTGTGTGGATTTTCCCAACATATTTAATGCACATGGGAGAAACTGTAATACAGCTACTGTGCCCATGCAAACACAGTGACATTCTTACTTATAATGTAAAATACAGTATTGTTTTCCTTTTAGCAGAATTAATTTCCCCACTTCTCCTAGTGAGCTAAATAGAATAGTTCCTTGGATGTAGCTGAAAGTTCTCCTCTAGTTCTGGTGTGCTATCTAGACACTTTCCCCTGCATATTTCACTGTTGCATCTAACAAACTGAAAGTACACAAAACACATGCAACAATCTGAAAACAGGGTCGTCAGGTGATATGTATTGGCTTCAACATGGCATTTTTAGAGTGTGACCCCTGCTTCCTGATAACTTTGCTCTCTCCAGCAAAGTTTTACTTTCCAGAAAACTTCATTACTTTCTAAGGGAAGCAACTCACAGCCGACCATTGTTTTAGAGAATTCCCTGAGTGTAGCCCGTGCGATTGTCTACAAGGTTTTTCAAGTCTGTTTTGTAGAATTTTAGATAATTGAGCCCTTAGTATTAGTCTTGTTTGTTATTTCACAGTTTTTTCATTTTTAACAAAGATAATTTTCAAACTTAATAAAGTCATATATACCCAGAATTACAACTCAAAGGCCCCACAAAAAAATAGATCAATTGGCCATGCACTGCCCACACCGATAACTAGGGTAGGCAAACTGATATAAGCACTCTGTCAGAATAAGAGTACGAAGTACCCTGAAGTGCCAATCTCTCTTTAAAAAAAATAAAACATTTAATAAAAGAAACAAATACAAACCAGTTTAAAAATATAGAGTGACAATGTAGCCATATTTGGCTATGCAGCTCCTCCATAAACAAACCTAATAGGATGGCAGCATGAGGAGAAAGAGAAGACTAAGAGAAAATATCTGAACTGAATTGCAGGGGGGAGGGGGGAATCACATCTACAGGAAAGGAATCTACACAGAAGCCGCCCTCCGGTTTACTATGCATTTATACTAAATTTGTATCATGCTAAATATTGATTATGTAGAGTGGACCCTGCATCTGGGTGTATCTGTAAAATTATACATGCATCCCAGCTCCAGTGCAAAAAAACTAAAATATATTGTAATGTTGGGGAGAAATGTGCCCACTACAGATATCCAGAGAACAAAGTAAATTTGATAACAAAAGTAAATAGGAAGATGTTTTGTTTGTTTTTAAGTCACAAATGTTTAATTTAAATCAAGTGCTGACCTAAAATTTTGTTTGTCTTGGCAGCAAATCATTGTTAAGATTTATTTAACATAGTGTATAGTTTAATTCCAAAGCCTTTTCGGTTTTTACTAATAACTTCAACAGAAATCTGCAGAAAACAAAGTTAAAAAGATTCCAATCCCTCATGGCCTTGATGAAGTTTCTGAGAAGAAATAACAGAAGACCTCTTGATAAATGTTAAAATGAAGTATTCTATGGTTAGAAAATAAATATAATACATAGTCAAAGTACAGACTATTATTTTGATGAGTTCATAGTCATCATGTACTGTGTACCCAGAGTCTCTACAATTGTGTTTTTTTTTATTTTATTTTATTCACATACAAGAAATCATTTGTTAGTTATATCATTCTTTATACAAGGCCCTTCTACATTTTTGCACCTATGTGACGCCTGCTGCATTTGCATCCTCTGGAATGGCACCAAAGGCAATTGGCTTGACCTCTTGAAGTCATGCTATTTTTACTACGTTTTCCTATAGTTTTTCCTGTGAAAATAATATAAAATTAAACACTGTGCAGGGTTATAGTATGTGTACCCAGTCCGGTTTGAGAGTGTAGTCCATTTCAGTGTTTTGTATGTGTCTAGGGAAATTACAAAGGTTCTGTGTCACCCTTGTTTGTATCTCAGTGGGTTTGGTTGAAGGCATTGCATGTGTTAGGTTAGGTACCCAGGGAAGAAGATACCTTGAGATAGTCATGGGCCTATCACCATCTATCAAAATTATGTAACTAACTCTTCCATTTTGCTTTTAATCAAGCTGTGTGCTTGCAAGAGAGTGCCAGATTTTTCTATGTGTTGTCTTAATAATTTTGCTTTGTAATTTTCCCTATAGGCCTTGCACACAGACTTGTCTGGGATTGACTGCAAATGCAAATATATATCACTACCAGGCCCTGGATACCTCTGGCTAAAATTTAAGGTCACTTGGGTTGAGAACCACTGATTTATATTATTAAACCCTTCAATGCTTAGTCTTTTCACACCACTAAGCTGATTTTGAGAATTGTTTGATTCTTAAATTTAACCCCTTAAGGACCGGGCATTTCAGACTAAAACCTCCACAAAAGACCAGAGCATTTTTAGCATTTTTGCTATAACTACATTTAAACAGAAATGTATATATATATATATATATATTTACCAATCAAAACTATATTTTTTTAGCAGACAACTCAAAGTATTGATCTAGGCCTATTTTGGTATATTTCATGCCACCATTGCACCGCCAAATGCCATCAAATAAAAAAATTGTTAATTTTTTTTACAAACTATCACCTAGATTACGAGTCTTACGTAAATTGCGTATCCTATATTTTCAATGGGACTTGCATAACGCCGGTATTACAAGTCTGCAAAAAAGTGAGCAGTACAGCCTCTCCTGTCAAGACTGGTACCGCATTTAAAAGTCAGTAGTTAAGAGTTTTATGGGTTAACACCGTAACATAAAACTCTTAACTAAAGTGCTAAAAAGTACACTAACACCCATAAAATACCTATTAACCACTAAACCAAGCCCCCCCCCCCACATCGCAAACATTAAGAAAAAAATTTTAACCCCTAATCTGCCGAACCGGACATCGCTGCCACTATAAAATATTTATTAACCCCTAAACCGCCACCCTCTCGCATTGCAAACACTAGTTAAATTTTATTAACCCCTAATCTGCCGCCCCCAACGTCGCTGAAACTATATTAAATGTATTAAGCCCTAAATCTAAGTCTAACCCTAAGACCCCCCTAACTTAAATATAATTTAAATTAATCTAAATAAAATTACTATCATTCACTAAATCATTCCTATTTAAAACTAAATACTTACCTATAAAATAAACCCTAAGATAGCTACAATATAACTAATAGTTACATTGTAGCTAGCTTAGGTTTTATTTTTATTTTACAGGCATCTTTGTATTTATTTTAACTAGGTACAATAGTTATTAAATAGTTATTACCTATTTAATAACTACCTAAATAAAATAAATTCAAATTTACCTGTAAAATAAATCCTAACCTAAGTTACAATTACACCTAACACTACACTATAATTACATTAATTACCTAAACTAACTACAATTAAATACAATTTTAAAAAATTATCTAAAGTACGAAATAAAAAAACACTAAATTACAGGAAATAATAAAATAATTACAGTTTTTTAAAACTAATTACACCTAATCTAATCCCCCTAATAAAATAAAAAAGCCCCCCAAAATAATAAAAAGCCCTACCCTATACTAAATTACAAATAGCCCTTAAAAGGGCCTTTTGCGGGGCATTGCCCCAAAGTAATCAGCTCTATTACCTGTAAAAAAAATTACAATACCCCCCCAACATTAAAACCCACCACCCACACACCCAACCCTACTCTAAAACCCACCCAATCCCCCCTTAATAAAACCTAACACTAACCCCTTGAAGATCACCCTACCTTGAGAAGTCTTCACCCAGTCGGGCCGAAGTCCTCAATGAAGCCGGGCGAAGTGGTTCTCCAGACGGGCAGAAGTCTTCATCGAAGCTGGCCAGAAGAGGTCCTCCAGATGGGCAGAAGTCTTCATCCAGGCAGCATCTTCTATCTTCATCCATCCAGCGAGGAGCGGGTCCATCTTCAAGACATCCGACGCGGAGCATCCTCTTCCAATGAAGTCCAACTGAAGAATGAAGGTTCCTTTAAATGACGTCATCCAAGATGGCATCCCTTGAATTCCAATTGGCTGATAGAATTCTATCAGCCAATCAGAATTAAGGTAGAAAAAATCCTATTGGCTGATGCAATCAGCCAATAGGCTTGAAGTTCAATCCTATTGGCTGATTGGATCAGCCAATAGGATTGAACTTCAATCCTAATCATGAACTAGCTCTCCCCTGTTGTGAAAAGCAAATAAAAAAGCATGTGACAAGAGGTGGCCTTCAAGGGCTTAGAAATTATCATATGAGCCTTCCTAGGTTTGGCTTTCAACTAAGAATACCAAGAGAACAAATCAAAATTGGTGATAAAAGTAAATTGGAAAGTTGTTTAAAATTGCATGCCCTGGGGCGGAGCTTGGCCGTTCAGCGAAATGGCCGTGTAGTGCAATAGCTCCTAGGCCCTAAGTTACTAAACCCAGCAGTTACACCCGACCGATGCCTTAAATACAGCACCGCATTAGAGGAGACAACCCCCTGAGCCTGGATCACCATCCCAACAGCCGCAAACCCCTGTCACCAACCCCGGGCCCGCTCATAACATCGAGCGACGCCCGGACCTGAAGGGAAAGACGACACGCATCCAGACTTCAGCGGCACCCAAACCAAAATCCACACAGGGAGCCTTAACGCTGCAACTCAACGGCCACTGACACCCGCCAACAGTCTCCCACATCAGAGAACATAACAGCTCTGCGGGCGCGGCCCTCCCTCAAAGCGGAAACTACACAACGGGGCAGCGAGGTAAGAAGGCGCACAAACTAGGCCTCAGGCGGCAAAGATACTAGCCTCCCACAGCACCGCAGCACAGCAGCCTTCCGTCACAGGGACAAATCCACCCACGAACTCAATAGAACCCCCAGCGGGGCAGGCACACACCTTATATCTAAATAAACACTGAAACAAGGGGCACACCTACTCAGCTCCTAACGTTTGCTGCGATCCACACGCCCTGCGCACTTTCTGTGGCGGCTTGCTTCTTTTCTCCTTGCCGCACGACTCAAAATTCAGCCACTGGAGACGGGGAACCCACGCAGCCCCTACCAGGCAATACCCACTTGCAGATAACCCTTGAGTCGCATAGCCAGAATAGCGACCCGCCAGACAGCAGCCCCACACAGTGCGCAAGAGAAACAGCACAAAAACCATGTGTTAAAAAGAAACAAAAAGCAAACTGTCCTCACCCACCTTAACCCCAAGCATACCAGGCACAGAATAGAAGAAGAGGTCAGTGACACCTTTGGGGTGCGCAGGGGACACAAGCCCAGGGGCCAGCAATTGCATTTGAATTAAGAACTTTATTTTTGGGTCTGCAATAACCCTAAAGGAGCAGCTAGCCCCCATCCACGCTAACCCTCACCACATTATATCAGCATGCCGGCGAAAAAACCGGCTAAGCTGGACAGTATATCTCATCCCAGAACCATGCAGCAGTTCTTAAAACCATCTGAGTCTATGTCAAAGACACCACAACAAACTGCAGACAGCATTGTGCCCATACCAAGCCCACAACCCGGTACTCAGACAGCGAACCCCGCTCTCAGCGCTACACAACAAATCACTAGAGAAGACCTCAAATCTTTATGCTCTAAAGAGAACTTTAAAGAAATGCTCACTGAAGTAAAGGGCTGGTATGGGGATCTCAAAAGGGATTTATCAAAGGTGACACGGAGAGTTACCAATCTAGAAGAAAATCACAACACAACCAGTAACGATATCAATCATATGTCCCGCCTTCTCTACGATCAAGAAGAAACCATATACAACTTACTAGAGAAGGTCGAGGACTTAGACAACAGAGGCAGGAGAAACAATCTGAGAGTCCGAGGAATACCAGAATCCATCCATCCAGGAGCCTTGGAGGGCTGCCTGCAGGCTATGTTCCGCACGTTGAAAGGCGACGAGAATGCCCCTGAGGTAATCATCGAAAGGGCGCACCGAGCTCTCAGAGCAAAACCTCCACCTAAAGCACCCCCAAGGGACATTATCCTGAAGTTGCTGCACTTCAAAGACAAGGAGGACATCTTAAAACATTCAAGGCAAAAGCAAGACTTCACACATGCTGGCTGCCGCATTCAGATCTTTACAGACCTGAGTCCCACGACTCTCCAAAAGAGAAGGGACCTGAGCCACATAACATCAGTGCTCCGAGAAAAGAAAATCGCTTATCGCTGGGGGTTCCCGGTCAGCATCATTGCCAATAACGGCAACACCACAGCCATCTACAAAACTCAAGATGACCTGCCCCACTTCTGCGAGGCACTTCGGATACACATCCAGACAGAGGAACAACCAAAGGACGGCTCTACATCAAGGCCCCTCTTGGGGACTCGGATGCGACCTGCACCCACACCCAACAATGAAAAGGGCCTAAACAAACACCCTTCACTTGTGACTGTTGCTGATGATGCGGAGGAAACGCATCCACATATGGACTGTTCGCCCTCACGGCCTAGGTTGGAGGCCAGTCCTTGACCCAAGGCATCAGGTCGTATATAATATAAGGTCATCTTTAATTTTACTATTTCAAATGCTGGGTTTAATAACGGGGATATTACCCTATTTTGCTAGTTATCTATATTGCTAGTTATCTGTTTTCATTGTTTGATTGCTGCTTTTATAATTTTCTAGTGTTTACTTATTTACACAACACCGGCTTCCTAGGTGAAGCAGCAGTACTGTTAGTACATTATACCTACTTGTAAACTCACCTCTCTTTTTCTTACCTTCGCTACCACTTCACCCACTATTCCCTTCCTCTCTCTCATTTCTCCTTACCCCTCTCACCACTTCCATCTCACTATCATATACTTGGACCTGAGAGACACAGACACCACACGCCCTACAAACTCACAGAAGAAGTAGGGATTACAGACCAGACAGACACTGCCCAGCCCTCAGCACGCCTGCTCACTAATAAATAGATTGACCACAACCAAAGCCCTCTGGAGTTCCGTAACCAAACCCATAGCGCACCAAAAACATGCAGCCACGTCACATTAAACTCATAACCATTAACGCCAAAGGACTTAACAGTCCTGAAAAGAGATCAATTGCTTTCACGCAGCTATACAAAGCGGGAGGGGATATTATCTGCATACAAGAGACACACTTCAAGAGAGGGAGGGAGCCTAGATACATCACCCACAGATACAACACCCATTACCTAGCATCGGGCGGATCTAAGAAAGGCGGGGTGGGTATCTTCATAAGGAATACAATCCCCTTCCGACCAACCAAGGTTTTCAAGGACCCCAGTGGTTCTTATCTCTTAGTGGTGGGGATCCTGTATAACTCCTATATCACTATAGCCAATGCCTACCTACCTAACCACGGACAACATATTGTATTCAAACAACTGACACAACTACTCTTGGAACACTCAAGAGGCATTTTGTTCTTGGCGGGCGACCTTAACCTACCCTTGGTCCCCTCCCTAGACACATCATCAGGGAAGACCTCCACACCGCACAGAATAATCAGAACTGTCAATTCTCAAATCCGCTCACTAAAACTACATGACGTATGGAGATTCTTACATCCAGACACACGGGACTACACCTTCTTCTCACATCCACATCAAGTTTACACCAGAATCGATTACCTCATAACAGACCAAATAGGCCTCTCACTGATTGACAGCGCTAACATCTTGCCAATCACCTGGTCGGACCACGCCCCCGTACAATGCACATTAGACTGGCCAGATATACCCATAAAACCATACATTTGGAGACTGGATGACCATATACTAGACAACCCCCTACACAAACTGGCCATAGATTCTACACTACGGAACTACTTCATTGAGAATCCACTAGACGCTTTGCCCACCTCCACGACATGGGAAGCACACAAATGTGTAGCAAGGGGGGAACTCATACGACTCAAAGCTACAGAAACCAAACAAAATAGACAATTCCTGAACTCATCTTTGTCTCAGATTCGATATTGGGAGTCTGAGCTAAAGAAGAACACAACGTCCGCCACAATACTTAAGTCCCTAAACACGGCTAAGGCCGAACTGAACAACCATCTCATCAAAGAATATCAGAGCAAAGCCTCAATACTACAGCAAAAATATTTTGAAATGAATGATAAAATAGGCCCATCTCTAGCCAAGGCGCTGAAACGCAAACAGTTGAACACACATATACACTCTATCTCTGACACATCAGGGCAACCACAGAAAGACAGCGTGACTATAGCTGAGACATTTCGACGATACTATGAAGCACTTTACAATATCACTAACACCAGCCCACAATCACATATAGACACATATCTAGGGGACATCCAACTACCCACACTGTCTAAAGAGGATTCAGATCAGCTGGATAGACCGATAACAGCCGACGAAATTAAACTAGCCATCAAGAGTATGCCAAATGGTAAGAGTCCCGGCCCTGACGGACTAGGGGTGAAATATTACAAAGAATTCACACATCACTTGTTAGCACCTCTTACACTCCTATTCAATTCGCTACTGACAGAGGGGGGATTCACAGATCAGATGCTGGAGGCAAACATCACTGTTCTCCCTAAACAGGGTAAAACACCAGATAAGCCAGAAAATTTCCGCCCGATCTAGCTCCTTAACGTGGACGTAAAGATCTATGCTAAGGTATTAGCCAACAGAATTAATAAGATCCTACCCACGCTGATACACCCTGACCAGGTGGGCTTTGTACCAGGGAGGGAGGCGCGCGACAACACGCTGAAGGTGCTTCAGCTGGTTTCTCACGCGCAGCTTCAGAACACGCCTCTCATACTGGTCTCGACAGATGCCGAAAAGGCGTTTGACCGTGTGCATTGGCCCTTTCTGAAGGCAGTACTAGCGAGAATGAAGTTTAGCGACACCTTTATCAGACAGATATTTGCCCTCTATAAAAACCCCTCAGCTAGAGTAAAGGTCAACGGCCTATTATCAGACAGATTCTACATCAAAAACGGGACCAGGCAGGGCTGTCCACTCTCACCGATCTTATTTGCCATCTCAATAGAGACTTTGGCGCAGAAAATCAGAGAGGACCCTTTGATCTCAGGCATCAAAACCACTTCAAACACACATAAATTGGCATTATATGCCGACGACATCTTATTGACGCTTTCCAACATAGAGACCTCCCTCCCCAGAGTCTTAAACACCTTTAGTGACTACGGCCGACTCTCTAACTTTCACCTTAACGTAGCTAAATCAGAGATTTTGAACATCACCTACCACATAGAGACACTGACCACAGCATTAGGCACCTGCCCCTTAAGGTTACAACAAGATAAGCTTAAATATTTAGGGATATTCATCTCTCCAGACACCCAAACTATTTTTCAAGAGAACTACAAAAGCCTAGAGAACACGCTGATAGCAGACTTATCCAGGTGGAAGAACAAATCTATTTCCTGGCTAGGACGAATAAATGTTGTCAAGATGAACGTGCTACCCAGATTGCTTTACATTCTCCAGACAACACCGATTCCCCTCCCAAGGAACTATTTACAAAAAATCCAGACCCTAATTGAACAATACATATGGGGAGGGACCAGACCAAGAGTAGCCAGGAGAACTCTGTATTTACCCAGAGACAGGGGGGCCTAGGGGTCCCAAATATACTAACATACAAACAGGCTATCACGCTGAGCAGACTACTAGACTGGTGCTCCAATGACCCTAACAAAGCTTGGGTAAGACTGGACTGCGACATATTAGAAACGAACAACGCAGGCCTAGGTGCCTGGACACTAAATAAAGACAGACACCCAGCCACAACTAAGTATTCTTTGCTGATGGACTTTTACTCCACATGGGACAAGATAATAAACACTACGTCTCACATATCAACCAGACATTCCCCACTAACCCCGTTCTATCGGAACGCTGCACTACCCTGGAACCTACCAGATAACAGAACCAATGCCGACATACCTTTACAAGGCTACACCCTCAGGTCTCTGACCGATGGTCATAAGCTCAAGACGCTGGCTGACATCTCGGAAGAGTACCCCCACCTGACATTGAACTGGTACTCATACATGCGGTTGAATCATTATCTCATGACACATAAACACAGACTCTGTTTGACCAGAACCCCCACCACCTTTGAGACTTTATGCTTGAAGGGCACGCCCACAGCCCACGCAATCTCCCTGATCTATAAACTGTTACTAACAGATGAAGCCCAGACACTCCCCTCCTACACGAAGATGTGGGAAAAGGAATGGCAGACCGAGATAGGCCATGAGGATTGGCAAAACGCCTTCTCAGTGACCAAGTCAGCCTCAATCTCTACAAGAGTACAGGAATCTAGCTTCAAATGTCTGGCGAGGTGGTATCTTACACCCAGCAGGCTGCAGAAGATTTACAAGCAGGCCTCAGGCAAATGCTGGAGGGACTGTGGTGGAGTGGGCACTCCAACTCACATTTGGTGGGAATGCCCCATGCTGGATGAATATTGGGTCAGCGTTTTTAATCACATAGAATTAGCCTTGGGGAAACCCCTGCAGAGTAACCCAGGAACATTACTGTTCCTTTCCATACCCAAACTAACTTGCAGAGCAAACAGGGCACTCCTGTTGGTCATGCTAAATGGAGCCAAACTACTAATCCCTAAGCACTGGAAGTCCAGAACGACACCGACCTTCCAAGAGTGGCAAGAGCAAATAGATCTACTCTTACGTCTAGAAAGATACCACCACATCCGACAAGGGACGGTAGACACACACGAGATAATGCTGGAGGGCTGGGCAGCACACAGACGACAGACAGTTTAAGATAAGCTAGGTCACAATTTGGCCCTATACCTCTTCAACCGATACTCTCCTCTCTTCTACTCCCCTACCCCCTCTCTCATCTCCCCTCATTACTTTCACCTATCCTCCATTAGACATGCACAAACGATCTGTAAACAACTCAGGCAATGGGAACACAAGGAAAGGTCTGTTCGCACAAACACCCCCAAATAGCTTAAAGGAGACAGGTATCACCCCCTCCCCCTCCCCTCCCCCTCCCCTCCCCCTCTCTCCCCTCTTCTCCCTCACCCGCCTCCTACCTCCCCCTGGTTTCACACCCCCTGGTAACCCCAGCATATGATGATATAACTTTGCGGGACTTGACGCAGAGCGTCTGGGACAATGCACTAACGGACTCTTGGACTTTCATCAACTAAGTGCCACTGGAACTCTGCAACATGTCTCCTTTCTTGGAGAATTAAGCTTTACCTGCATTATGAACAGTTAATATTTTACCTTGCTGAGGGGTGCCAGGGGTAGAATGAGAATGATTAGCATATGTTCACACTGGATAGTCACATTTTGTAAAGCTATGTTTGAACACTTTTGTATACACATTTATCTTGAAAAAACTGAAAAGCCTGTAATTTTTATACATATTTTCCTCAATAAAGCTTTTTTTGAAAACAAAAACAAAAAAAAATACTAAAATTGCATGCCCTATCTGAATCATGAAGGTTTTTTTTTGGACTTGACTGTTACTTTAAGTACTGGTAGAAAATATAAGGCTTTTTTTTTATAAAAACAAATTCTATTATCTGCAGTGTAGGATACCCTCTTACCCCCCAACCTCCCTGATCCCCCCTCAAACAGATCTCTAATAGTGATGTCCCGAACTGTTCGCCCGCGAACGGTTCACAGCGAACATAGCTTGTTCGCGTTTGCGTTTGTGGGTTCGATCCGCCCCTATGTGTCATCATTGAGGAAACTTTGACCCTTTATGTCACAGCCATCTGACACATTAGAGCCAATCAACATCAGACACTCCCTCACAGACCATCCCAGCTACTCGGAATCCGCCATTTTAGACTCATAACGACCTTGCTTTCTTAATGAGAGGACGTGTTGTGTTTTTTCTCCTGACATTAATAGGAAAAACATAGCTAGGCTAGTGTATTTAGTGTCCACTACAGTCCAGAAGGACTCCACTCATCTCTGCTTCAAGCACAGCACCCCAAAAAGCCCTTTTTAGGGCTATATTTCGTGCCGTTTTTTTTTTTTTTTTTTCGTTTTTTTTTTATTAGCATTTGCCTGGCTTTCAGGCTGTGTGCTTAAGGCTCACAGCATATGATGTGATTACTGCCACCACTGATATCTCCCTAACAACATTAGTTTAAATTTAACTAACCAAAAAATTTAATTATTTTGCTAGTGTAATTTTTTTCATTTTCTATCAGGCCTGTGTCACACAGCATATACTCTGGTTCATTAATCTGTGCCAGCCACCAGTGTTAATATCTGTTTATAACATTATTTTAAATAAAAAAAAAAAAAAAAAAATATTTTGCTAGTGTAATCTAATTACATTTACTATCAGGCCTGTGTCTGTCAGGCTCACTTAAATTTACTCCCAGCTACTCGGAATCCGCCATTTTAGACTCATAACGACCTTGCTTTCTTGATGAGAGGACGTGTTGTGTTTTTTCTCCTGACATTAATAGGAAAAACATAGCTAGGCTAGTGTATTTAGTGTCCACTACAGTCCAGAAGGACTCCACTCATCTCTGCTGCAAGCACAGCACCCCAAAAAGCCGTTTTTAGGGCTATATTTCGTGCCATTTTTTTTTTTCGTTTTTTTTTTATTAGCATTTGCCTGGCTTTCAGGCTGTGTGTTTAAGGCTCACAGCATATGATGTGATTACTGCCACCACTGATATCTCCCTAACAACATTAGTTTAAATTTAACTAACCAAAAAATTTAATTATTTTGCTAGTGTAATTTTTTTTCATTTTCTATCAGGCCTGTGTCACACAGCATATACTCTGGTTCATTGCTCTGTGCCAGCCACCAGTGTTAATATCTGTTTATAACATTATTTTAAATTTAAAAAAAAAATAAAAAAATATTTTGCTAGTGTAATCTAATTACATTTACTATCAGGCCTGTGTCTGTCAGGCTCACTCAGCATTAATATACCTCATTTTTTTCAGTCTTTTGGTTAATTGGTCTGTGCCAGGCAGCCACCCAGCACTCATATCTTCTTCACCTTAATTTAAATATAAAAAAAAAAAAAATTAAATTTGTTTGATAGTGTAATCTAATATAATTTTCTATCAGGCCTGTGTGTTTTGCTGACATACAGAGCCTACTGTGTTTACTTGCTGCCCTCCCTAGTCTTTGAGCCTCGACTCATATGTGTTTAACCTTTTTTTAATTCCCCCCCCAAAAAAAATAATTTAAATAATTTTTCTAGTGTAATCTAATAGTATTTTCTATCAGGCGTGTGTGTATCTGACTTACAGAGCCTACTGTTTTTAATAGCTACCCTTCCAAGGCTATCAGCCACGACTCATATGTATGTGCTTAACCTTTTTCTTTAAATTCCCCAAAAAAAGTCTTTAAATCATTATGCTAGTGTAATCTAATTTTATTTTCTATCAGGCCTGTGTCTAACTGTCTATCTGACTTGCACAGCATACTGTTGTTAATTGCTGCCCTACGTAGCAGCCAGCCAGTGCGACCACTCATAGAGTCATATGTGCATTGCACTTCTTAATATAATTTTAATATTAAAATCTAAAATTTTAAAATATTTTGCTAGTGTAATCTAACTTAATTTTCTATCAGGCCTGTGTTTTTGTCACTTACACAGCATACTGTGTTAAATTGCTGCCCTACCTACCATCCACGACTCATATCTGCCAGCCTGTGTGCCAGGCCCAACTAGCCAATTAGTGGCACCAATCATAATTCTTGTAACAGTATATAAAAAAATAAAAATCATAATTTTTTGGACTGCAAATATTCAGTCTCCTAGTGCCATTGAATTGCATTTACCTCCTGCCTGCCACTGCCAGCCTTTTGTGCCACGCCGTCTAGCCAACTATTTACACCAATCATGATTGTTGTCACAGACAGTATAGTTACTAATTAAAATTAAAACATTTTTGATTGTTGATCTTAATCCTCAGTTTGCTCGTGCCATAGAATTGCACTTTTCTACTGCCTTCCAAGCCTGTGTGCCAGGCCTACTTGAAAAATATTTACACCAATCATATTTGTTGTCACAGTATTCTTAATAATTAAAAATTAAAATTTTTGGTAATAGTTGTTGTGAATCCTCAGTTTGCTGGTGCCATTGAATTGCACTTTCCTCCTGCCTTGCAGCCTACTGTGTGCCCACCTAGCCAACTATTGCCAGCAATCATATTTCTTTTAACAGTATTGCAAAAATTGTCAATCATCACTGTTTTGACTGTCAGTATTCAGTCTCCTAGTGTCCTTGAATTGCATTTACCTCCTGCCTGCCAGCCTTTTGTGCCAGGCCGTCTTGCCAACTATTTACACCAATCATAATTGTTGTCACAGTATAGTTACTAATTAAAATAAAAAAATTCTTGATTGTTGATCTTAATCCTCAGTTTGCTCGTGCCCTAGAATTGCACTTTTCTACTGCCTTCCAAACCTGTGTGCCAGGCCTACTTGAAACACATTTACACCAATCATATTTGTTGTCACAGTATTCTTAATAAATAAAAATTTAAATTTTTGGTAATAGTTGTTGTGAATCCTCAGTTTGCTGGTGCCATTGAATTTCACTTTCCTCCTGCCTTGCAGCCTGCTGTGTGCTAGGCCCACCTAGCCAATTATTGCCAGCAATCATATTTCTTTTAACAGTATTGCAAAAATTGTCAATCATCACTGTTTTGACTGTCAGTAATCAATCTCCTAGTGTCCTTGAATTGCATCTACCTCCTGCCTGCCAGCCTTTTGTGCCAGGCCATCTTGCCAACTATTTAGCCCAATCATAATTTTTTGTCACAGTGTAGTTACTAATTAAAATTAAAAAATTCTTGATTGTTGATGATCTTAATCTTCAGTTTGCTCGTGCCCTAGAATTACACTTTTCTACTGCCTTCCAAGCCTGTGTGCCAGGCCTACTTGAAAAATATTTACACCAATCATATTTGTTGTCACAGTATTCTTAATCATTAAAAATTAAAATTATTGGTAATAGTTGTTGTGAATCCTCAGTTTGCTGGTGCCATTGAATTGCACTTTCCTCCTGCCTTGCAGCCTGCTGTGTGCCCACCTAGCCAATTATTGCCAGCAATCATATTTCTTTTAACAGTATTGCAAAAATTGTCAATCATCACTGTTTTGACTGTCAGTATTCAGTCTCCTAGTGTCCTTGAATTGCATTTACCTCCTGCCTGCCAGCCTTTTGTGTCAGGCCGTCTTGTCAACTATTTACACCAATCATAATTGTTGTCACAGTATAGTTACTAATTAAAATTAAAAAATTCTTGATTGTTGATCTTAATCCTCAGTTTGCTCGTGCCCTAGAATTGCACTTTTCTACTGCCTTCCAAGCCTGTGTGCCAGGCCTACTTGAAAAATATTTACACCGATCATATTTGTTGTCACAGTATTCTTAATAATTAAAAATTTAAATTTTTGGTAATAGTTGTTGTGAATCCTCAGTTTGCTGGTGCCATTAAATTTCACTTTCCTCCTGCCTTGCAGCATGCTGTGTGCTAGGCCCACCTAGCCAATTATTGCCAGCAATCATATTTCTTTTAACAGTATTGCAAAAATTGTCAATCATCACTGTTTTGACTGTCAGTAATCAGTCTCCTAGTGTCCTTGAATTGCATCTACCTCCTGCCTGCCAGCCTTTTGTGCCAGGCCGTCTTGCCAACTATTTAGACCAATCATAATTTTTTGTCACAGTGTAGTTACTAATTAAAATTAAAAAATTCTTGATTGTTGATCTTAATCTTCAGTTTGCTCGTGCCCTAGAATTGCACTTTTCTACTGCCTTCCAAGCCTGTGTGCCAAGCCTACTTGAAAAATATTTACACCAATCATATTTGTTGTCACAGTATTCTTAATAATTAAAAATTAAAATTTTTGGTAATAGTTGTTGTGAATCCTCAGTTTGCTGGTGCCATTGAATTGCACTTACCTCCTGCCTTGCAGCCTGCAGTGTGCCCACCTAGCCAATTATTGCCAGCAATCATATTTCTTTTAACAGTATTGCAAAAATTGTCAATCATCACTGTTTTGACTGTCAGTATTCAGTCTCCTAGTGTCCTTGAATTGCATTTACCTCCTGCCTGCCAGCCTTTTGTGCCAGGCCGTCTTGCCAACTATTTACACCAATCATAATTGTTGTCACAGTATAGTTACTAATTAAAATTAAAAAATTCTTGATTGTTGATCTTAATCCTCAGTTTGCTCATGCCCTAGAATTGCACTTTCTACTGCCTTCCAAGCCTGTGTGCCAGGCCTACTTGAAACATATTTACACCAATCATATTTGTTGTCACAGTATTCTAAATAATTAAAAATTTAATTTTTTGGTAATAGTTGTTGTGAATCCTCAGTTTGCTGGTGCCATTGAATTTCACTTTCCTCCTGCCTTGCAGCCTGCTGTGTGCTAGGCCCACCTAGCCAATTATTGCCAGCAATCATATTTCTTTTAACAGTATTGCAAAAAATGTCAATCATCACTGTTTTGACTGTCAGTAATCAGTCTCCTAGTGTCCTTGAATTGCATCTACCACCTGCCTGCCAGCCTTTTGTGCCAGGCCATCTTGCCAACTATTTAGACCAATCATAATTTTTTGTCACAGTGTAGTTACTAATTAAAATTAAAAAATTCTTGATTGTTGATGATCTTAATCTTCAGTTTGCTTGTGCCCTAGAATTGCACTTTTCTACTGCCTTCCAAGCCTGTGTGCCAGGCCTACTTGAAAAATATTTACACCAATCATATTTGTTGTCACAGTATTCTTAATAATTAAAAATTAAAATTTTTGGTAATAGTTGTTGTGAATCCTCAGTTTGCTGGTGCCATTGAATTGCACTTTCCTCCTGCCTTGCAGCCTGCTGTGTGCTAGGCTCACCTAGCCAATTATTGCCAGCAATCATATTTCTTTTAACAGTATTGCAAAAATTGTCAATCATCACTGTTTTGACTGTCAGTATTCAGTCTCGTAGTGTCCTTGAATTGCATTTACCTCCTGCCTGCCAGCCTTTTGTGCCAGGCCGTCTTGCCAACTATTTACACCAATCATAATTGTTGTCACAGTATAGTTACTAATTAAAATTAAAAAAATTCTTGATTATTGATCTTAATCCTCAGTTTGCTCGTGCCCTAGAATTGCACTTTTCTACTGCCTTCCAAGCCTGTGTGCCAGGCCTACTTGAAAAATATTTACACCAATCATATTTGTTGTCACAGTATTCTTAATAATTAAAAATTAAAATTTTTGGTAATAGTTGTTGTGAATCCTCAGTTTGCTGGTGCCATTGAATTTCACTTTCCTCCTGCCTTGCAGCCTGCTGTGTGCTAGGCTCACCTAGCCAATTATTGCCAGCAATCATATTTCTTTTAACAGTATTGCAAAAATTGTCAATCATCACTGTTTTGACTGTCAGTAATCAGTCTTCTAGTGTCCTTGAATTGCATCTACCTCCTGCCTGCCAGCCTTTTGTGCCAGGCCGTCTTGCCAACTATTTAAACCAATCATAATTTTTTGTCACAGTATAGTTACTAATTAAAATTTAAAAATTCTTGATTGTTGATGATCTTAATCTTCAGTTTGCTCATGCCCTAGAATTGCACTTTTCTACTGCCTTCCAAGCCTGTGTGCCAGGCCTACTTGAAAAATATTTACACCAATCATATTTGTTGTCACAGTATTCTTAATAATTAAAAATTAAAATTTTTGGTAATAGTTGTTGTGAATCCTCAGTTTGCTGGTGCCATTGAACTGCACTTTCCTCCTGCCTTGCAGCCTGCTGTGTGCCCACCTAGCCAATTATTGCCAGCAATCATATTTCTTTTAACAGTATTGCAAAAATTGTCAATCATCACTGTTTTGACTGTCAGTATTCAGTCTCCTAGTGTCCTTGAATTGCATTTACCTCCTGCCTGCCAGCCTTTTGTGCCAGGCCGTCTTGCCAACTATTTACACCAATCATAATTGTTGTCACAGTATAGTTACTAATTAAAATTAAAAAATTCTTGATTGTTGATCTTAATCCTCAGTTTGCTCGTGCCCTAGAATTGCACTTTTCTACTGCCTTCCAAGCCTGTGTGCCAGGCCTACTTGAAAAATATTTACACCAATCATATTTGTTGTCACAGTATTCTTAATAATTCAAAATTAAAATTTTTGGTAATAGTTGTTGTGAATCCTCAGTTTGCTGGTGCCATTGAATTTCACTTTCCTCCTGCCTTGCAGCCTGCTGTGTGCTAGGCCCACCTAGCCAATTATTGCCAGCAATCATATTTCTTTTAACAGTATTGCAAAAATTGTCAATCATCACTGTTTTGACTGTCAGTAATCAGTCTCCTAGTGTCCTTGAATTGCATCTACCTCCTGCCTGCCAGCCTTTTGTGCCAGGCCGTCTTGCCAACTATTTACACCAATCATAATTGTTGTCACAGTATAGTTACTAATTAAAATTAAAAAATTCTTGATTGTTGATCTTAATCCTCAGTTTGCTCATGCCCTAGAATTGCACTTTTCTACTGCCTTCCAAGCCTGTGTGCCAGGCCTACTTGAAAAATATTTACACCAATCATATTTGTTGTCACAGTATTCTTAATAATTAAAAATTAAAATTTTTGGTAATAGTTGTTGTGAATCCTCAGTTTGCTGGTGCCATTGAATTTCACTTTCCTCCTGCCTTGTAGCCTGCTGTGTGCTAGGCCGACCTAGCCAATTATTGCCAGCAATCATATTTCTTTTAACAGTATTGCAAACATTGTCAATCATCACTGTTTTGACTGTCAGTAATCAGTCTCCTAGTGTCCTTGAATTGCATCTACCTCCTGCCTGCCAGCCTTTTGTGCCAGGCCGTCTTGCCAACTATTTACACCAATCATAATTGTTGTCACAGTATAGTTACTAATTAAAATTAAAAAATTCTTGATTGTTGATCTTAATCCTCAGTTTGCTCGTGCCCTAGAATTGCACTTTTCTACTGCCTTCCAAGCCTGTGTGCCAGGCCTACTTGAAAAATATTTACACCAATCATATTTGTTGTCACAGTATTCTTAATAATTCAAAATTAAAATTTTTGGTAATAGTTGTTGTGAATCCTCAGTTTGCTGGTGCCATTGAATTTCACTTTCCTCCTGCCTTGCAGCCTGCTGTGTGCTAGGCCCACCTAGCCAATTATTGCCAGCAATCATATTTCTTTTAACAGTATTGCAAAAATTGTCAATCATCACTGTTTTGACTGTCAGTAATCAGTCTCCTAGTGTCCTACCTTGAATTGCATCTACCTCCTGCCTGCCAGCCTTTTGTGCCAGGCCGTCTTGCCAACTATTTACACCAATCATAATTGTTGTCACAGTATAGTTACTAATTAAAATTAAAAAATTCTTGATTATTGATCTTAATCCTCAGTTTGCTCGTGCCCTAGAATTGCACTTTTCTACTGCCTTCCAAGCCTGTGTGCCAGGCCTACTTGAAAAATATTTACACCAATCATATTTGTTGTCACAGTATTCTTAATAATTAAAAATTAAAATTTTTGGTAATAGTTGTTGTGAATCCTCAGTTTGCTGGTGCCATTGAATTTCACTTTCCTCCTGCCTTGCAGCCTGCTGTGTGCTAGGCTCACCTAGCCAATTATTGCCAGCAATCATATTTCTTTTAACAGTATTGCAAAAATTGTCAATCATCACTGTTTTGACTGTCAGTAATCAGTCTTCTAGTGTCCTTGAATTGCATCTACCTCCTGCCTGCCAGCCTTTTGTGCCAGGCCGTCTTGCCAACTATTTAAACCAATCATAATTTTTGTCACAGTATAGTTACTAATTAAAATTTAAAAATTCTTGATTGTTGATGATCTTAATCTTCAGTTTGCTCATGCCCTAGAATTGCACTTTTCTACTGCCTTCCAAGCCTGTGTGCCAGGCCTACTTGAAAAATATTTACACCAATCATATTTGTTGTCACAGTATTCTTAATAATTAAAAATTAAAATTTTTGGTAATAGTTGTTGTGAATCCTCAGTTTGCTGGTGCCATTGAACTGCACTTTCCTCCTGCCTTGCAGCCTGCTGTGTGCCCACCTAGCCAATTATTGCCAGCAATCATATTTCTTTTAACAGTATTGCAAAAATTGTCAATCATCACTGTTTTGACTGTCAGTATTCAGTCTCCTAGTGTCCTTGAATTGCATTTACCTCCTGCCTGCCAGCCTTTTGTGCCAGGCCGTCTTGCCAACTATTTACACCAATCATAATTGTTGTCACAGTATAGTTACTAATTAAAATTAAAAAATTCTTGATTGTTGATCTTAATCCTCAGTTTGCTCGTGCCCTAGAATTGCACTTTTCTACTGCCTTCCAAGCCTGTGTGCCAGGCCTACTTGAAAAATATTTACACCAATCATATTTGTTGTCACAGTATTCTTAATAATTCAAAATTAAAATTTTTGGTAATAGTTGTTGTGAATCCTCAGTTTGCTGGTGCCATTGAATTTCACTTTCCTCCTGCCTTGCAGCCTGCTGTGTGCTAGGCCCACCTAGCCAATTATTGCCAGCAATCATATTTCTTTTAACAGTATTGCAAAAATTGTCAATCATCACTGTTTTGACTGTCAGTAATCAGTCTCCTAGTGTCTTTGAATTGCATCTACCTCCTGCCTGCCAGCCTTTTGTGCCAGGCCGTCTTGCCAACTATTTACACCAATCATAATTGTTGTCACAGTATAGTTACTAATTAAAATTAAAAAATTCTTGATTGTTGATCTTAATCCTCAGTTTGCTCATGCCCTAGAATTGCACTTTTCTACTGCCTTCCAAGCCTGTGTGCCAGGCCTACTTGAAAAATATTTACACCAATCATATTTGTTGTCACAGTATTCTTAATAATTAAAAATTAAAATTTTTGGTAATAGTTGTTGTGAATCCTCAGTTTGCTGGTGCCATTGAATTTCACTTTCCTCCTGCCTTGTAGCCTGCTGTGTGCTAGGCCGACCTAGCCAATTATTGCCAGCAATCATATTTCTTTTAACAGTATTGCAAACATTGTCAATCATCACTGTTTTGACTGTCAGTAATCAGTCTCCTAGTGTCCTTGAATTGCATCTACCTCCTGCCTGCCAGCCTTTTGTGCCAGGCCGTCTTGCCAACTATTTACACCAATCATAATTGTTGTCACAGTATAGTTACTAATTAAAATTAAAAAATTCTTGATTGTTGATCTTAATCCTCAGTTTGCTCGTGCCCTAGAATTGCACTTTTCTACTGCCTTCCAAGCCTGTGTGCCAGGCCTACTTGAAAAATATTTACACCAATCATATTTGTTGTCACAGTATTCTTAATAATTCAAAATTAAAATTTTTGGTAATAGTTGTTGTGAATCCTCAGTTTGCTGGTGCCATTGAATTTCACTTTCCTCCTGTCTTGCAGCCTGCTGTGTGCTAGGCCCACCTAGCCAATTATTGCCAGCAATCATATTTCTTTTAACAGTATTGCAAAAATTGTCAATCATCACTGTTTTGACTGTCAGTAATCAGTCTCCTAGTGTCTTTGAATTGCATCTACCTCCTGCCTGCCAGCCTTTTGTGCCAGGCCGTCTTGCCAACTATTTACACCAATCATAATTGTTGTCACAGTATAGTTACTAATTAAAATTAAAAAATTCTTGATTGTTGATGATCTTAATCCTCAGTTTGCTCGTGCCCTAGAATTGCACTTTTCTACTGCCTTCCAAGACTGTGTGCCAGGCCTACTTGAAAAATATTTACACCAATCATATTTGTTGTCACAGTATTCTTAATAATTAAAAATTAAAATTTTTGGTAATAGTTGTTGTGAATCCTCAGTTTGCTGGTGCCATTGAATTGCACTTTCCTCCTGCCTTGCAGCCTGCTGTGTGCCCACCTAGCCAATTATTGCCAGCAATCATATTTCTTTTAACAGTATTGCAAAAATTGTCAATCATCACTGTTTTGACTGTCAGTATTCAGTCTCCTAGTGTCCTTGAATTGCATTTACCTCCTGCCTGCCAGCCTTTTGTGCCAGGCCATCTTGCCAACTATTTACACCAATCATAATTGTTGTCACAGTATAGTTTCTAAATAAAATTAAAAAATTCTTGATTGTTGATCTTAATCCTCAGTTTGCTCGTGCCCTAGAATTGCACTTTTCTACTGCCTTCCAAGCCTGTGTGCCAGGCCTACTTGAAAAATATTTACACCAATCATATTTGTTGTCACAGTATTCTTAATAATTAAAAATTAAAATTTTTGGTAATAGTTGTTGTGAATCCTCAGTTTGCTGGTGCCATTGAATTTCACTTTCCTCCTGCCTTGTAGCCTGCTGTGTGCTAGGCCCACCTAGCCAATTATTGCCAGCAATCATATTTCTTTTAACAGTATTGCAAACATTGTCAATCATCACTGTTTTGACTGTCAGTAATCAGTCTCCTAGTGTCCTTGAATTGCATCTACCTCCTGCCTGCCAGCCTTTTGTGCCAGGCCGTCTTGCCAACTATTTACACCAATCATAATTTTTTGTCACAGTATAGTTACTAATTAAAATTAAAAAAATCTTGATTGTTGATGATCTTAATCCTCAGTTTGCTCGTGCCCTAGAATTGCACTTTTCTACTGCCTTCCAAGACTGTGTGCCAGGCCTACTTGAAAAATATTTACACCAATCATATTTGTTGTCACAGTATTCTTAATAATTAAAAAATTAAATTTTTGGTAATAGTTGTTGTGAATCCTCAGTTTACTGGTGCCATTGAATTGCACTTTCCTCCTGCCTTGCAGCCTGCTGTGTGCCCACCTAGCTAATTATTGCCAGCAATCATATTTTTTTTAACAGTATTGCAAAAATTGTCAATCATCCCTGTTTTGACTGTCAGTATTCAGTCTCCTAGTGTCCTTGAATTGCATTTACCTCCTGCCTGCCAGCCTTTTGTGCCAGGCCGTCTTGCCAACTATTTACACCAATAATAATTGTTGTCAAAGTATAGTTACTAATTAAAATTAAAAAAAATTTGATTGTTGATCTTAATCCTCAGTTTGCTCGTGCCATTGAATTGCACTTTTCTACTGCCTGCCAGCCTGTGTGCCAGGCCCAACTATCCAATTAGTGCCAGCAATCATATTTCTTTTAACAGTATTGCAAAATTTGTCAATCATCACTGTTTTGACTGTCAATCTGCAGTCTACTAGTGCCCTTGAATTGCCTTTTCCTCCTGCCTGCCTGCCTGCCTGTGTGCCAGTCCCAACTAGTCAATTAGTGCCACCAATCATATTTATTGTAACAGGATTGGAATTTTTGTTAATCATAGCTGTTTTGACTGTGATTCTTCAGTCTCCTAGTGCCATTGAATTGCAGTTTCCTTTCTCCCAGCGTGTGTGCCAGACACGCCCATTTGCCAACTAGTGCCAAACAATCATATTTGTTGTCACAGTACTTGTAATATTTTAAAAAAATTAACAATTTGTGATTTTTAAAATATCTGTCTTTTTTGTTGTTGTCAGTCTCACAGCGTATACTGTGCCCACTTTCACAGTGCCACCACTCAATTGGTGTAATAGTATTGTTAGTGTCCATTTTAAAAAAAATGACAGGCAGAGGCAGGCCACCCCGCAGGTTCCGTGGTCGTGGTCGTGGTGCTGTGATTCCTTTAGACCCTACAAATATGCACATTGTTCAGACGCCGAGTGCCAGGGGAGACACGAAAACTTCTGAGGAGGACCTAGTTGAATGGCTAACACAGGACACCCAATCTTCTTCAGCTTCCGCTGCTAGTCCTCCTAACCTTGACGCACCATCTATGTCCAGCTGTGCTTTGGGCAAGTCTCAAGTGACCAGTGCCACTCCCCCGCCTGTCGTCACCACCAACACTAGCACCACAGCCGCTTCACTTGATCTGTCACAGGAGTTATTGACACATCATTTGGAAGAAATGAGTGATGCGCAACCATCATTGACAGAGGATGTAGATAATAGTGATCAGTCTCAGTCAGGCAGCATTACCGACATGGAGGTACGGTGTGATGATGATGATGATGTTGTAACCGCTGCTGCTTCCTTTCTTGATGTTTCAGATACAAGTGAAGCGGTTGATGATGATGTGTCGGTGGATGTCACGTGGGTGCCTGCTAGAAGAGAAGAAGAAGAGGGGGAAAGTTCAGATGGGGAGACAGAGAGGAGGAGGAGGAGGAGACGATTTGGAAGCATGGGGAGGTCATCTCAAGGAGCTAGTGGCACAGTCAGACAGCATGCATCGTCACCAGGGGTAAGCCAGACAGCACGCCGACGCCCATCAACGCATGCTGTTGCCACCACCAGAATGCCGTCATCGCAGAGCTCAGCAGTGTGGCATTTTTTTTGTGTGTCTGCCTCTGACAACAGCGATGCCATTTGCAACCTGTGCCAAAAGAAACTGAGTCGTGGGAAGTCCAACAGCCACCTAGGTACAACTGCTTTGCGAAGGCACATGGTCTCCCATCACAAAGGCCGATGGGAAGAACACATGAGTAGAAGCAGCACACAAAGTGAAAGCCGCCCTCCTCCTCCTGCTCCAGCATCTTCAGCCACGTCAACCAGTGCTGTCCTCCTTGCCCCCTCTCAACCATCCTCCACTCAGTTTCTCTTACGTAGCAGTTCCTGGTCATCTGCCCACAGTCAGGTGTCTGTCAAGGACATGTTTGAGCGTAAGAAGCCAATTTCTCAAAGTCACCCCCTTGCCCGGCGTCTGCCAGCTGGCTTGTCTGAACTCTTAGCCCGCCAGCTTTTACCATACAAGCTGGTGGAGTCTGATGCTTTCAAAAAATTTGTATCTATTGGGACACCGCAGTGGAAGGTACCTGGCAGAAATTTCTTTTCACAAAAGGCAATCCCAAACCTGTACTCTGTTGTGAGAAAGGAAGTTATGGCATGTCTGGCACACAGCGTTGGGGCAAGGGTCCATATGACCACGGATAGCTGGTCTGCAAAGCATGGTCAGGGCAGGTATATCACCTACACTGTGCATTGGGTAAACCTGCTGACTTCTGACAAGCATGGAATGCGTGGCTCTGCAGAAGAGTTGGTGACACCGCCACGACTTGCAGACAGGCCTGCTGCTACCTCCTCTACTCCTCCTACTCCATCCTCTTCCATAACCTCTTCCTCGGCTGAGTCCTCTTCAACTTCTGCGTCTTGCTCCACATCTATGGCACCCCCCAGCTCCCCAGGTACTATGCTACATCCCGGGTACGGCAGTGTCACTCCGTCTTGGGGTTGACTTGCCTGAAAGCGGAGAGTCACACCGCACCAGCACTCCTGACCGCCCTGAACGCACAGGTGGATCAGTGGCTGACTCCGCACCAACTGGAGATTGGCAAGGTTGTTTCTGACAATGGAAGTAATTTGGTGGCGGCATTGAAATTGGGCAAGTTGACACATGTGCCGTGCATGGCACATGTGTGTAATCTAATTGTACAACGATTTGTCCATAAGTACCCAGGCTTACAGGACGTCCTGAAGCAGGCCAGGAAGGTGTGTGGCCATTTCAGGCGTTCCTACACGGCCATGGCGCACTTGTCCGATATCCAGCGTCGAAACAACCTGCCAGTGAGGCGCTTGATTTGCGACAGCCCGACACGGTGGAATTCAACACTCCTAATGTTTGACCGCCTGCTCCAACAAGAAAAAGCTGTTAATGAGTATTTGTATGACCGGGGTGCTAGGCCAGCCTCTGGGGAGCTGGGGATATTTTTGCCAAATTACTGGACGCTCATGCGCAATGCCTGTAGGCTCATGCTTCCTTTTGAGGAGGTGACAAACCTTGTCAGTCGCACCGAAGGCACCATCAGCGACATCATACCATTTGTTTTCTTCCTGGAGCATGCCCTGCGAAGAGTGCTGGATCAGGCAGTAGATGAACGTGAAGAGGAAGAGTTGTGGTGTCCATCACCCCCACAAACAGCCTTATCAGCATCGCTTGCTGGACCTGCGGCAACGCAGGAAGAGGATTGTGAGGAAGAGGAGTCAGAGGAGGAATGTGGCTTTGAGGAGGAGGAGGAGGAGGAGGAGGAAGACCGAGCACAACAGGCATCCCAGGGTGCTCGTTGTTGTCACCTCTCTGGTACCCGTGGTGTTGTACGTGGCTAGGGGGAAGAAGATACCATCAGTGAGATCAGTGAGGAGGAGGAACGGGACATGATTAGCTCGGCATCCAACCTTGTTCAAATGGGTTCTTTCATGCTGTCGTGCCTGTTGAGGGACCCTCGTATAAAAAAGCTGAAGGAGAACGACCTGTACTGGGTGTCCACGCTCCTCGACCCCCGGTATAAGCATAAAGTGTCTGAAATGTTACCAAATTCCCGCAAGTCGGAAAGGATGGTGCATTTTAAGAATAAATTAAAAACTATGCTTTACACAGCGTATAAGGGTGATGTCACAGCACCACGGGAATGTAACAGGGGAAGAGATGAAATTAATCCTCCTCCTCCTCCCACGACCACGGCGGCAAGGACAGGACGCTTTCCTGACGTCTTGTTGATGGAGGACATGCGTACCTTTTTAACTCCCATGCACCATCAGAGCCTTTCGGGATCCAGCCTTAGAGAAAGACTCAACCGACAGGTAGCAGACTACCTAGCTTTAACTGCGGATCTCGACACACTCAGGAGCGATGGACCCCTTGACTACTGGGTGTGCAGGCTGGACTTGTGGCCTGAGCTATCCCAATTTGCAATGGAACTTCTGGCCTACCCCGCTTCAAGTGTCCTGTCCGAAAGGACTTTCAGTGCAGCAGGAGGTTTTGTCACTGAGAAGAGAAGTCGCCTAGGTCAAAAAAGCCTTGACTATCTCACTTTTATAAAAATTAATGAGGGCTGGATCCCGAAGGGACTGACATTGGGCGATACATTTGAATAAAAAAGGCCTGATGATGAGATGAGCTGGCTTGGGCTACAACTGGTACACAGGCTGGCCTTTTTTTTTTTTTATAAAGCCGGAGGACTTGCTTGACTTATCCGCCAACAACTAGTGTTCAAGCCACAAGCTTTTAGGGCACTTTATAAATGTTTTACAAACATCAATTTTTCTGGCCGCTGCTACAGCAGTTGCTACAACAATACCCACATTTTTCAGTCATTTGTACATTCCTAATTTTTCTGGCCTCTGCTGCAGCTCTGTGGGTACAAAACTCAAATAAAAAAAATAAGGCACATAACACTAGTGATTAAACTGTTACGAATTGTACAACTTAGCACACCACTCATATCTGGTGGACCATTAAATTGAACGCAAAATGCCACAAATTTGAAGGAGGAGGACCGACCAAGCATCTTTATCCGTCTCTTGGTTGCTCTAAATTATCTCTGTGTTCCATCTATGCCATACCTGTACTCTATTGTGCAAAAGGGTGGCATATGTGGTGTTTCATGCTGTTGTGCCTGTTGCGGGTCGTGGCCCATGGTATATAAATGCTGAAGGAGAACGACCTGTAATGGGTGCCCCATCAAATTTTTAGAAAAATGTTCCTGGTTCCTCTCAATTATCTCTGGGTTTATAAAATGGATGCCATACCTGTACTCACTTGTGCAAAAGGATGGCATATGTGGTGGTGTTTCCTGCAGTTGTTTCTGTTGAGGGTGCTGGACCCTCTTATAAAAAGGCTGAAGGAGAACGACCTGGAGTGGGAGTCCAAGCATGGTTTTTGGGGCTATTTCACTTTTCCAAACAATTATCTGTGGGTTTCTAAAATCAATGCCGTACCAGTACTCTATTGTTCAAAAGGATGCCATATGTTCTCTTTCCTGCTGGTATTTTGTTTGAGGGTCCTGGACCCTCTTATGAAAAGGCCTAAGGAGAAAGAGGTGTACTTGGAGTCCACTCAATTTTTTTTTCTATTTCACATTTGACCAAAATTATCTCTGGGTTTGTAAAATCAATGCTGTACCTGTACTCTATTGTTCAAAAGGATGCCATAGTCCTCTTTCCTGCTGGTGTTTTTTTTTTAGGGTCCTGGACCCTCTTATAAAAAGGCCGAAGGAGAAAGAAGTGTACTGGGTGTCCATTGAATCATTTGTTTGATTCAAATTCCCGGTTGCAACAAATTATCTCCGGGTTTCTAAAATCAATGCCTTTCCTGTAATCTAATTTTCAAAAGGATGCCATATGTCCTCTTTCCTGCTGCTGGTTTTGTTGAGGGTCCTGGAGCCTCTGCTAAAAAGGCCTAAGGATAAATAAGTGTACTGGGTGTCTAATCAATGTTTTTTTAGATTTCACGGTTGCAAAAAAATAATCCCCGGGTTTCTAAAATCAATGCCTTTCCTGTAATCGATTATTCACAAGGATGCCATATGTCCTCTTTTATGCTGTTGTTTCTGTTGAGGCTCCGGGAGCCTCTTATAAAAAGGACTAAGGATAAAGAAGTGTACTGGGTGTCTAATCTATGTTTTTTTAGATTTCACGGTTGCAACAAATTATCCCCGGGTTTCTAAAATCAATGCCTTTCCTGTAATCTATTATTCACAAGGATGCCATATGTCCTCTTTCATGCTGTTGTTTCTGTTGAGGTTCCGGGAGCCTCTTATAAAAAGGCCTAAGGATAAAGAAGTGTACTGGGTGTCCAATCAATGTTTTTTTCTATTTCCCGGTTCATATAAATGATCTCTGGGATTCTAAAATCAATGCCTTAACTGTAATCGATTGTTCACAAGGATGCCATATGTCCTCTTTCATGCTGTTGTTTCTGTTGAGGGTCCTGGAGCCTCTGCTAAAAAGGCCTAAGGATAAATATGTGTACTGGGTGTCTAATCAATGTTTTTTTAGATTTCCCGGTTGAAACAAATTATCCCCGGGTTTCTAAAATCAATGCCTTTCCAGAAATCTATTTTTCAAAAGGATTCCATATGTCCTCTTTCCTGCTGCTGGTTTTGTTGAGGATCCTGGAGCCTCTGCTAAAAAGGCCTAAGGATAAATAAGTGTACTGGGTGTCTAATCAAGGTTTTTTTTAGATTTCACGGTTGCAACAAATTATCCCCGGGTTTCTAAAATCAATGCCTTAAATGTAATCTATTGTTCAAAAGGATGCCATATGTCCTCTTTCCTTTTTTTTTTTTTTTTTCTCTCAGTATTTTTGTTCATTTTAGAAAATTTAATGCACTTATAGGTTCACTAAGATTATGACTTTGCACACTGCCATTTTCCATGCAGTATTTTGACATGTCGTGTGATATGACTAGAAGAATGGTATGTTTTGAATCTGCTGAGCATAATAAAAAAAATAAAAATAATAATTTAACTTGAGTTACTAACTGAAGCATGACTTCAGGAGTCAGGTGTGGTCCTAGGTAGTGGTTGTTAGCAGATTCTTTTTAATGCAAATTGCAATTGCCACAGCGTGCATAAAATGTGCGTCACTAGTCTCCAAATCTTACCTTTTTTTTTTTTTTTTTTTAATAAATATTTTTATTGAGGTTTGCACAGATTACAACATGAATCAGTAAAACCATAACAAACTTTATGCAATTAGAAAACAATAGATAAAATCAACTCAAAGAAGTGTCTAGTTAAACCATATTTGATTAAACATCAGAAAGAGGAGCGACATGGAAACAAATCAAGACGTAATTGAATGTATAGTTAAAACCTCATTTTTTGTATTTAGGTATAGTACTGAGTCCTCTCCTCATACTAAAGGCCACTCATGGACCATATGACTCATATATTACATCTCAGAGGACTATTAGTTTATGGAACAGCCACTTATGGGCCATAGTACATATAGGTATAGTTTTTGTATCTGAGAGGAACAATCCAATTAATATCACGCTAGATGGGACAAATTATGAGGGAAACAAATAACACAAAGAATCACTTTGGATGGGTTAGGGTACAGGGAGGTGAAATGAAGTGGGCCAAAGGCTGCTATATAGGAGTATATTTAAGGAGGCATGTTTTGGGCTGCTAATGCATCAAGGGTGAGATGATGTTGTGATGTTGGGATCTTGGATAAAGTCCAAAATGACATAGGAGCATGTATATATTAGTACATTGGATTAAAGAATTAACTCTCTGAACCCTCACTATCTGCAGTGGCTAAAAAGGGCTGAAACACTATAAAGTACTGTATGTAAAAGTACCAATCAAAAAGAATAGGGTATAGTAGTAGCGTTCATTAAACTGGATGGTTTTATATGTCATCCCCAATAGCTAAGATAAACTATCCAACCTTTAAATTCCAGATCAAACAATAAAAATAACATGCCTGTTACTAGTGGGCTCTATGGTGTAAAATAACATAGGGTTTAACTTCTGTTAATCGGGCCGAGTAGTTATAAAAGGAAAATATGCAACTTTTGCTTAACAACTCGCTGGCCCAGTAAAATAAATAGCAATCTCCATGATACTCTGATTAGGCTTAGTGACCATTACGTGCAACTGTAAAATTGTACAAACATGTGATTATTACAGATTTAGTGCTCAATCTTACCCACAGAATAAATAAACTGTCAATTAATGTCAAAATATCAACGTGAGTAAGTGATGATGACATTAGTATTCTAACGGGGAGTAGCAGCAGGCTGCTAAGACAAATAAACAGCAATGAACTTCTTACAACTTTGTAGTACAGTGAAGCGGAAAGTGAAAGTCATATATCCAGCTCTGTGTACGGGCACTACAGACTCCCAGCTGCCCAGTAATTTGTCTGGAACTATAGAGAGTCTAGAGTCCTGGAAGCTGGAAAGTTCGCTTAGGTAAGCGTCCACAACCCTCGGTTCAGATGGACAAAATAAGCCCCCAGGGTCAAACACTCCCCACGGCTGTACTGTACCTCATCTAGTCGGCAGCTATGAAAGAAGCTCCAGCCCACTCCATGTCTGTCAAGTAGTCTCGCGCTAGCCCGACCGTAAGCACAAGGTAAGGAAGCTGCTTTCTGAGGGGGCTGCAAGCCTCTAACTGTTCAGGTTCCAATGGAGGGGTAAAGCCGTACTGAAGGAATGATGGTTTTGGGCCACAGGTATCGAGAGCAGGCACCTTAATGATCTTGGTCGACCATTGGCCCATGGGTCCAGGCTGTTATTCACGTTGAGCTGCAATGCCTGTAGCGCAATGTCCTTGACAGTGTTCTCCTTCTTTGGTTCACCATAACATGTGTGAAAGGTGTCACAGCTTAGTTTCGGTAGACAAGCCCCAGATGCATCCCCGGTAAGAGAAAAGATGGTCGGGAGATGTGTAAACAAGGGCTGCGGCTCCCAAACACTGTGGGGTGCTCCAGTGGCGTACGGCCCTCTGGCCCTCTGTCTGTCAGGGTAAGCTGCGACTTGCTGCCAAAGTATCTGGTGTTCCACTCCTCTTGAAGGGCTCACCCCCGCACACTCAGCGCCTATAAGCACCGCAGCTCCTGCTCCCAGTGAGCTGCTTGCTCCATCGCCTCTTCTGTATGTGGGCCGGTACCATCTTCTGACAGGGTCAGACGGATGTGTCAACTTTGTAGATTTCAGGTGCCTGGGTCGAGTGCTTGTGTGGTTCAGGCAAAGGTTGTGCTCCTCTTACTGCTTTAGCGCAAGCCCCCTTTAGGATGTGAATTCCTCCTGTAGTGCTTCATGCAGGCTGAGGAAGGCTAGAGAGGCCTCTCAGTCTCGCGGCTAGCTGTAACGCAGTCAGCTGAGGAACATAGGTAAGCCGATATGAGTAAGGTATCTCCAGGCTCCTCTTGGATAGCCCCAGAAAGTGTGACTATGAATCCCAAAAAGAAAATTAAATTAAGGTTGAAAACTAACTCCAAAGTAACTTGTAAGACCTGGAGCTCCTCAAACACACGTCCAAAGCAACAGCTATAGGCTCCGCCCCCCCCCAAATCTTACCTTTTTAATGCCAATTGATATTGCCACAGCTGGAACAACAGTAAATAACATGTGCGTCACCACAGTCTCCGAAGCTGTTGTCGTATGTATACAAAAACACTGTTAAAGTATTCCTTTCGGGGCGCAAAGAGATGGCTACCGGAACACTCCAGGAACTTCCCAAGAGTCGCTGTCTTGTGTTTCTGGTGATGTTGGAGACATCTGGGTAGTGTACAGGGAGGCCCAAAATCCTCTCCATCTCTGTGCACCACAGGACAGGACATCCTTGTCATCCATAAGCACATGAAATTGCTTGCATTTTCCTTGCTTCAAGAAGTTCAGCTTTTGTGGTGATAGTACAGAATTAAATAAACTTTGCTTTCCTACCATACTCAAGACAATCTTGTAGTTCAAGCTTTGGACTTGCTGTGGGAAACAGTGGCCTATCCATACCAGGAAGATGATTTAGACAGAAGTAACGAGCTCTGCTTGCAGGTGACACATGTTTATCGTCAATCATCAAAGGGGTTGCGTGCAGAATATGGCTGATGGCCCCTTATTCACATGTTTGTCCAGAGCCACAACATTTGCAAACAGCCAGAAGAAAGGTCGGTTCTCACCAGCCTTAAGTTGAGCTTCATTTACCAAATGCTGATATTCAAAAAATAGACAAACAGTGCCTTAAAAACACATTTGCGATATGGATTCACCAGAGCAAGGTCATTGCAAGTACTTCCCATGATAACAAAATTAAAATGCCACAACTCCGCAATCTTCCCCTTCACATTATTATTGTCACACTCCATTGTACTCCTATGCCCAGCTCCCTGCTCTTGTTTTTGTTGAGGGTCCTGGAGCCTCTGCTTAAAAGGCCTATGGATAAAGAAGTGTACTGGGTGTCTATTCAATGTTTTTTTAGATTTCCCCGGTTGCAACTAATTATCTATGTGTTTCTAAAATCAATGCCTTTCCTGTAATCTATTATTCAAAACGATGCCATATGTCCTCTTTCATGCTGTTGTTTTGGTTGAGGCTCCGGGACCTTCTTATAAAAAGGCCTAAGGATAAATAAGTGTAATGGGTGTCTAATCAATGTTTTTTTTCTATTTCCCGGTTGCAACTAATGATCTCTGGGTTTCTAAAATCAATGCCTTTCTTGTAATCTATTATTCAAAAGGATGACATATGTCCTCTTTCATGCTGTTGTTTCGGTTGAGGCTCCGGGACCCTCTTATAAAAAGGCCTAAGGATAAAGAAGTGTACTGGGTGGCCAATCAATGCTTTTTTCTATTTCCCGGGTCATATACATGATCTCTGGGATTCTAAAATCAATGCCTTCCTGTAATCTATTATTCAAAAGGATGACATATGTCCTCTTTCATGCTGTTGTTTTGGTTGAGGCTCCGGGACCCTTATTAAAAAGGCCTAAGGATAAATAAGTGTACTGGGTTTCTAATCAATGTTTTTTTCTATTTCCCGGTTGCAACTAATGATCTCTGGGTTTCTAAAATCAATGCCTTTCCTGTAATCTATTATTCAAAAGGATGACATATGTCCTCTTTCATGCTGTTGTTTCGGTTGAGGCTCCGGGACCCTCTTATTAAAAAGGCCTAAGGATAAATAAGTGTACTGGGTGTCTAATCAATGTTTTTTTCTATTTCCCGGTTGCAACTAATGATCTCTGGGTTTCTAAAATCAATGCCTTTCCTGTAATCTATTATTCAAAAGGATGACATATGTCCTCTTTCATGCTGTTGTTTCGGTTGAGGCTCCGGGACCTTCTTATTAAAAAGGTCTAAGGATAAATAAGTGTACTGGGTGTCTAATCAATGTTCTTTTCTATTTCCCGGGTCATATAAATGATCTCTGGGTTTCTAAAATCAATGCCTTTCCTGTAATCTATTATTCAAAAGGATGACATATGTCCTCTTTCATGCTGTTGTTTCGGTTGAGGCTCCGGGACCCTCTTATAAAAAGGCCTAAGGATAAAGAAGTGTACTGGGTGTCCAATCAATGTTTTTTTCTATTTCCCGGTTGCAACTAATGATCTCTGGGATTCTAAAATCAATGCCTTTCCTGTAATCTATTATTCAAAAGGATGCCATATGTCCTCTTTCATGCTGTTGTTTCGGTTGAGGCTCCAGGACCCTCTTATAAAAAGGCCTAAGGATAAAGAAGTGTACTGGGTGTCCAATCAATGTTTTTTTCTATTTCCTGGGTCATATAAATGATCTCTGGGATTCTAAAATCAATGCCTTTCCTGTAATATTATTCAAAAGGATGACATATGTCCTCTTTCATGCTGTTGTTTCGGTTGAGGCTCCGGGACCCTCTTATAAAAAGGCCTAAGGATAAAGAAGTGTACTGGGTGTCCAATCAATGCTTTTTTCTATTTCCCGGGTCATATAAATGATCTCTGGGATTCTAAAATCAATGCCTTTCCTGTAATCTATTATTCAAAAGGATGACATATGTCCTCTTTCATGCTGTTGTTTCGGTTGAGGCTCCGGGACCCTCTTATTAAAAAGGCCTAAGGATAAATAAGTGTACTGGGTGTCTAATCAATGTTTTTTTCTATTTCCCGGTTGCAACTAATGATCTCTGGGTTTCTAAAATCAATGCCTTTCCTGTAATCTATTATTCAAAAGGATGACATATGTCCTCTTTCATGCTGTTTTTTTGGTTGAGGCTCCGGGACTCTCTTATTAAAAAGGCCTAAGGATAAATAAGTGTACTGGGTGTCTAATCAATGTTTTTTTTCTATTTCCCGGTTGCAACTAATGATCTCTGGGTTTCTAAAATCAATGCCTTTCCTGTAATCTATTATTCAAAAGGATGACATATGTCCTCTTTCATGCTGTTGTTTCGGTTGAGGCTCCGGGACCCTCTTATTAAAAAGGCCTAAGGATAAAGAAGTGTACTGGGTGTCCAATCAATGCTTTTTTCTATTTCCCGGGTCATATAAATGATCTCTGGGTTTCTAAAATCAATGCCTTTCCTGTAATCTATTATTCAAAAGGATGACATATGTCCTCTTTCATGCTGTTGTTTCGGTTGAGGCTCCGGGACCCTCTTATTAAAAAGGCCTAAGGATAAATAAGTGTACTGGGTGTCTAATCAATGTTTTTTTCTATTTCCCGGGTCATATAAATGATCTCTGGGTTTCTAAAATCAATGCCTTTCCTGTAATCTATTATTCAAAAGGATGACATATGTCCTCTTTCATGCTGTTGTTTCGGTTGAGGCTCCGGGACCCTCTTATTAAAAAGGCCTAAGGATAAAGAAGTGTACTGGGTGTAAAATCAATGTTTTTTTCTTTTTCCCGGGTCATATAAATGATCTCTGGGATTCTAAAATCAATGCCTTAACTGTAATCAATTGTTCACAAAGATGCCATATGTCCTCTTTCATGCTGTTGTTTCTGTTGAGGCTCCGGGAGCCTCTTATAAAAAGGCCTAAGGATAAAGAAGTGTGCTGGGTGTCCAATCAATGTTTTTTTTTATTTCACAGTTGCAAAAAAATTATCTATGGCTTTGTAAAATCTATGCCTTACCTGTCATCTATTGTTCAAAAGGATTCCATATGTCCTCTTTCCTGCTGTTGTTTTTGTTGGGGGTCCGGAACACTATTCTAAAAAGGCCGAAGGAGAACGACCTGTACTGTACTGGGTGTCCAATCATGTTTTTGTTTTCAATTTCACGGTTCATAATAAATATCGCTGTGTAACTAAAATCAATGCCATACCTGTACTCTGTTGTTCAAAAGGATGGCATATGTGGTGTTTCATTCTGTTGTGGTTGTTGAGGGTCGTGGCCATGGGACAGCGTATAAAACGGCTGAAGGAGAACAACCTGTACAGCCTTGCTCCTCTTTTTAGGCAGGCCAGCTCTTTGCATACATGCCCACAGACTCTGTAACGCATGCCTCTTTTAGGGAGAGGTGCAGCCATAATGCAGGGTCAGAACCTCTGCCTGCAACTGTTATACTCGATTTTGTGAAAGGAAGTAACCTTACCATGGTTCCCTGCATGCACGTATTGTTGTTATATTTTGGTGAGGGTAATCATGATGGCCATGTAGACCACCACCACTGAGAGTCCTGGAAGTAACAGGGATGAGATGAAAGAGCTAAGAATAGTAGAACTTGAAACAACAGAGTTAGCCATGGGTGTTAGTGCAAGACCGCTTGGCTTTTTTTTGGCTTTGGGTGCGGCTATTCATGCAGGCCATATAGAGCTGCCACCATTCGGTGTTGTATCAGGTATTAAACTAATAAGAACAGTACTACCAAAATACTGCCAATGAAGGGCCTTATGAAGACTGAGCCAAGGTTGGATTGTAGTATTTGGTTAGGCTAATCATGATGGCCATGTAGACCACCACCGAGAGTCCTGGAAGTAACAGGGATGATGAGATGAAAGTGCTAAGAATAGTACTACTTGAAACAACAGAGTTAGCCATGGGTGTTAATCCAAGACCGCTTGGATTTATTTTTGTATTGGGTGCGGCTAATCATGCAGGCCATATAGAGCTGCCACCATTCGGTGTTGTATCAGCTATAAAAATAATAAGAACTGTACTATCAAAATACAGCCAATGAAGGGCCTATGAAGACTGAGCAAAGGTTGGATTGTAGTATTTTGTTCGGCTAATCATGATGGCCATGTAGACCACCTGTAACAGGGATGAAAGTGCTAAGAATAGTACTAATTGAAACAACCGAGTTAGCCATGGGTGTTAGTCTAACACCACTCGGCTTTTTTTTTGGTTTGGGTGCAGCTAATCATGAAGGCCAGATAGACCTGCCACCATTTGGTGTTGTAACAGGTATTAAACTGCAAAGAACAGTACTACTTAACACAACCTACTTACCATGGGTCCCAGAGCATATGTTTGGTTATTATATTTTGTAAGGGTAATCATGCAGGCCATATAGACCTCCACCGATAGGGTGAGTATGAGTAACAGCTATTAAAATGCGAAGGACATTACTAATTAACACAACAACATAGTTACCATGGGTCGCAGACCAAGAGCAGATGTCTTATTATTATATTTGTATGGGTAATCATCCAGGCCGTATAGACCTCACCAAATAGGGGGAGTTACAGAGATTAAAGTGCTAAGAATGGTAGTACTTAAAACACAACCTAGTTAAAATGGGTACCAGACCGCATGTCTTATTATTATATTTTTTTAGGGTAATCAGGCAGGCCATATAGAACACCCCCAATAGGGGGGGGAACAGGGATTAAAGTGCTAAGAAAAGTACTAATTAACACAAGCTAGTTATCATGGGTCCAACACCGTGTGTCTTGATGTTATACTTTGTCAGGGTAATCATGCAGGCCATATAGACCTCCCTTGATAGGGGAGTAACAGGGATTACAGTTATAAGAATAGTACTACTTAAACACAACCTAATTACCATGGGTCCAAGACCAGATGTTTTATTATTATACTTTGTCAGGCTAATCATGCAGGCCATATAGAGCTCCAACAAAAGGGGGGGTAAGAGGGATTCAAGTGATAAGAAAAGTTTTACTTAACACAAGAATTTTACCATGGGTCCCAGACCGCGTGTCTTGTTGTTATACTTTGTCAGGGTAATTATAACTGCCATATAGACCTCCACCAATAGGGGGAGTTACAGGGCTGAAAGTGCGAAGAATAGTACTACTTAACACAACCTAGTTGGGTCCAAGAACGCATGATTAATTATTAGACTTTATCAGGGTAATTATATATCTAACAAATCTATCTATTTCTCTTCTATCGATTCTATCTAACTATCAATCTATGTATATCTATCTATCCTATCTATCAATCTATCTTCTGTCCGGGATGTTTTGAGACAGCCACTTGTGTTTCTGACAAATTTGAAGTAGGAGGACAGAACAATCATCTTCTTCCATCTCCCGGTTCCACAAATGAAGGCCATATAGACCTCATCTGATAGGGGAGTAACAG
Organism: Bombina bombina; assembly: GCF_027579735.1. Lineage (NCBI taxonomy): Eukaryota > Metazoa > Chordata > Amphibia > Anura > Bombinatoridae > Bombina > Bombina bombina. The sequence continues at coordinate 394,585,690 of NC_069502.1, read as the reverse complement.
ATTGTAGTAAAATGTTAAGAATAGTACTACTTAACATACCACGGGTCACAGACCGCATATCTTATTGTTATACTCTGTCAGGGAAATTATATATATTTCAAATCCATTTATTTATATATCAAATCGATCGAACTATCAAACGTATCGATCAAATGTAGATTGCATCTATTGATCGATGTAATTCGTATCTATAAAATGTATATTACATATTTTGGTTGATGTCATTCGTATCTATAAAATGTATATTGCATCTTTGATTCGATAACATTCTTATCTATCAAATGTATATTGCATCTATTGATCGATGTAATTCGTATCGATCGAATGTATATTGCATCTATTGAGCTATGTACAGTGTATCGATCATATGTATATTGCATCGATTGAGCTATGTTATCTATGTATCTATCTATCAAATTTATCTATCTCGTGGTTGTGCAAGTGGACTGTTTGCGGTTGATTGCGGTGCGTAACACTTGGAGTTTGCTCTGTCACTGTGATGCGGCCGTAACCCTTACACTACCTGATAGATACGACATCATAACTGATGTTTTAAAGAACGTTATTGCAAACAATTTGGGAATGTTAGTTGATTTAGGCCCATTATGGCTTAAAAGCAGACTCTGCATAAACTATGTAATTTTCCATGGGAGTTTTGCAAGGGATCCCCCTCCAGCATCTGACAGTCCAGGTGTTAGTACCCTTGAAACAACTTTTCCATCACTATTGTGGCCAGAAAGAGTCCTTGTAGGTTTTAAAGTTCGCCTGCCTATTGAATTCAAAAAATTTTTTAGGTTCGCGACATCACTACTCTCTAAACCTCCCCCTCTACCTATTAGCTGCCATCTTCAGTACTGGCAGCTATTTAATTTTTATTAAAAAAAAACAAAACATATTTTTTTCTGTAGTGTAGCTGCCCCCCTCATTATCCTACCCCCTCCCAGATTGCTTTCTCACCCTCTAATCCCCTTTCCACTATAGGAGCCCCCTCTCCCTCTTTTCCCCTCCTCCCTTCTCCCACTCACTGCCGCTCTAAACATTTTTTTTCTGTTGCATAGCGGTCCCACCCACTCCTGCCCCTTTACGCCCCCTCCAGCGATGTGCCACCTACCGCCTCCCTCCAAACCCTCCCACACCACCAACGATCGGCACCACCACTGTCCAATGCAGAGAGGGTTACAGAGTCACACTCGTGGGGCATGCAGAAATAGTGCAATTACGCTACTTTTAGCGAGATCACAGCAGAGAGAGGCCCAGGACAGCAGCATTGTACAGGGTACGACGCTGGCCCTTAAAGTGAATGTAAACTTAACAAGCCGTGAAAACGGCATTCTATAGACTTTTAAAAATTAGCATAAGTTTAATTCATGAAATTGTTTAAATTTATGTATTTTCTTACATTTTTATCTTTTAACTGCACCGCCGATAAGAGCAGCTCTCCCGCTCGCCATACTGTCTAATTGATTGACAGATGATGATTCTTCAAGCAACTAATCATGGTTTGCCCCTGGGGCGTTCACTCCCTTTGCATAAATGTCACGTCCCGGGGGGAAACCATGATTAAGGGGTTAAACATTACTGTAAATCATGTTTCAGTGAGTGACCCACACAAATTATAAATTGTTTGTTTCAGCAGATCCAGCACATTCCGCATATACCATTATTATATTTATATATCATTGCACGTGAGAAGGCCCCAACTACAATATTAAAAAATATATATATTGTAAGAATATATAACCATAATGACGCCAATTTGTCTCTAGTAGTACATTGTGTTTTAGACTCCATTTTAAGATGAGTTTATTATATTTCATTGTAAGGTAGTTATTATGCTGTGAGAAAAATATGAAGCTGAACACGTTATCTCAATAATTTGTCCAATTGCCTTGCTATGTCCTGGTGATGCGCCCAGATACACGGTTATCTAAAACTGTTCACAGTAAACTCCTTATTCCTCCTTATTTATATTGGGGTTTTTTTTTTTGAGTTTTAAAAAGCTTTATTGAAATAACTTCAAACACTTACAAGCAGTGAATCAAACATTCACAATATAAATCTGATGGTGTTCATCAAAATCCCTATGTTTCAGCTATTACATAGAAGTGAGAAACATTTAAATAAAGGCTCTAGGCTCATAAACAGTACAGAATAAACTTAAAGGGCAACGGTACATTAGTTGTCAGTGTTGATTTCATAAAGAATTGCCAATATTAATCTTGCAAGTGTTTAACAAAACAGAGAAAGAAAGAACAGCAAACAAATGGAGGAAAGGAAAAGAAAAGAAAGAGAACAGAAAAGAAGAGGTCAGATACACAAGCTCCCATGCAAGGTGATACAAGGTTCATTAAGGAGTACTAAACTTATGGCTTTGAATTACCCCTAGGAAAGTTGCCTGACTATCGTTGGTCCCTAGTCAATAAACTGTGGGGTCTGGAGTCCCATAGGAAGAGGATCTCACAGTAGAAATCCAATTGATTAATGGAGAAGTAATGATACCTTTCCAGACGTATATTTAAAGAGAGCTGAGCAAGCCACTCATCAACCGTAGGGGCAGACTTCTGTTTCCATTTCCGGGGAATAACCTGCTTAGCACTATTCAATGCTATGTTGAGAAGTCTAGTATGGTCTTTAGATTGCATTTTAGGAGTATCATGGAAAAGCAATTTCAGTTGTTATAGAGTACCAAAACGGTTGAATACTACGACAGAACCACCAAATATGGTACATGGATCCCTCTTGGTTACATTTCCTCCAGCATCTATTAGGCGTCAGGGGAAAAATGTATTGAAGACGTTGCGGGGTCAGATACCATCTCATTAAGAGTTTATAATTGACTTCCATCAAGGAAGCCGAGTGAGAGGATTTAGCTATGTTATTGAAGATTTTATTCCAGTCTTCTACAGATATTTGTCCTGTAAGGTCTTTTTGCCATTTTTGTGTGTAAGAGGGGAGGTGGTCTAGAATATAAAAGAGAGATAGTATGGGCTGGTTGGTGAGGTGCACTACAGAGTTGTTCAAATCTAGTACGAGTACGCACTAGATCCTGTTTGTCTTTATGAGTGTTGATGAAATGGGTCAATTGTTTATATCTTAGCCAAGTGGCAAAGAAGTAATTTCCTATATTTTGCATTTGTGTCATTGGGATTATTTTTGTTGCTTCCGTTAGCAGATAAACTGGAAGCAGTCCATTAATGTCTAATTTTAGTTTGTTTTGTGGAAGATTACCCGCGATTCGAAAGTGATGGTGTGAGAGGGGAGGGAATGCTGGAGAATGAGGTGTTTTTCTTTATCTGTCTAGACCATACCTGAAAAGTTTCTTTTATAATGGGATAATTTTGGATTGTAGAAGGTCGGTGCTTAGGGGGAAGCCAGCAATAGCTCCCTAATTGGGGTATCATTGTCAGATCATGTTCCAGGGAGACCCAGGCTTTAGATGAGGTGGCCGACTGGTAACACCAGTCTACCACCATCTGAAGGGTGGTGGCATCTTTGTATACCTGGAAATTTGGTACGCCTAACCCTCCCCTAGCTGGGAATAAATATAATGTTTTTTTGGATATCCTTGGTGGTCTTTTACGCCATATGTAAGAATTAGTAATGGATTGCAGTGTGGGGAGGAAGTGGTTTGGGAGCAGGATAGGAACTGTTTGGAATACATATAAGAGTTTAGGTAACAAATTCATTTTGACTACATTAATCCTCCCAATCCAAGTAATTGATTTAGGAAGCCAAATTGCAATGAAAGAATTGAATTCATGAATTAATTTTTCATAATTATATTTAAACAGGTCTTGTAAGTTTGGAGATACGTGTACTCCTAAGTATTTTAATGTTTTGGATTGGATTTGATATGGATAATCAACTTCCAATTGTTTACAATCTGCTGGCGGCATTTCCATAGGGAGTAATTCTGATTTGGAAGAATTTATTGCGTAATTGGATGCTTTTCCGTATAGGTCCAAAATCAGGCGTACTGCAGGAAGGAACTTTGTTGGGTTGATCAGGGACAACAGCAGGTCATCCGCAAACAATGTTGCTTTGTATTGTGTTTGGTTAACCTGCAGACCACTCACCTCTTAGCTACCCCTCAACCTAATCGCCGAAATCTCCATTGAGAGTACAAACAGTAAGGGGGATAGTGGGCAGCCCTGTCTTGTCCCATTCCTAATATGGGATGAGACAGACAGGATACCGTCACTTTAACTTTAGCTGTCGGGTCCGCATAGAGTGCAAAAATATTGGATATAAATTCCCCCCGAATACCAAACTTCTGGAAGAGTGAGTTTTTAAAAGGTCCAATCCAGCCCTTCAAAGGCCTTTTCAGCATCTGTTGACAGGAGGATCGAAGGGATTTTGTGAAAAGAGACATATTGGCATCATTTGCAGGACATGCGCGGTGTTGTCCCTAGCCTCTAGGCCAGGCACAAAGCCTGCCTGATCCCGTGTGAATTAGAAAAGGGAGGACTGCATTGAGTCTATTGGCCAATACTTTGGCATACATTTTTAAGTCAACATTCAAGAGGGAAATAGGTCGGAAATGAGCTGGCTGGTCTGGAGATTTGCCCGGTTTTGGGCAGGACTGTTATTCAGACATTCCCGAAGGCATAGGCATATTTTTGTCTATAGATTGGAACAGAGCAAAGAGATGGGGAATTAAAATGTGTTTGAATGTTTTGAATAAAGCCCGTAAGCCCGTCAGGGCCCGGACCTTTTCCCTGGTTTCAGGTTTTAATTGCTTTTTCTATTTCTAGGGCATCTATTGGTTTTTGAAGAAATTCTATCATCTCTGTTTGTAAGACAGGTGTTGTAAGCTGTTGTAGGTATGAGGTGCATACATGCTCGTGCTCCAAGTTTGTCCTATTGGGAACAAATCCGTAGAGCTTTGCATATTATAGTCTAAACAGATCAGCTATAGAGATTGAATCCTCTATTTTTTGTTTGTATCACTCAGCAAATGATGTACATAAGAAGAGTTTTGTTTTTGCCTGAGTGCTCTCGCTAACATTCTACCTGATTTATTTCCCTCAGTAAATTTTTTTTTGTTTTAAATAAAATGCTTGTTTCTGTGATTTAATATGTAATATGTCGTTTATCTCAGTTCTGAGTTTTGATAGTTCTCTTCAGAATGTCTTCATTTGAGGGATCAAGCTGGTGTTCATGCTCCGCGTCAGAGAGTGCTGAAGTAAGTTGTGTGTATTGCTCCCGGTGTTGTTTAGTTTTATTCGCCTTGATTTTAATGAATTCTCCCCTAAGAACACGTTTATGAGTTTCCCTTACTAAACTAATATTGGTATCTGGTGTCAAGTTCTCCCGAAAGAAATTTGTCGAGTACCTCTTCCAAGTGTTGTGTGCTTATTGGGTCAGATAAAATTGAGTTGTCAAGCCGCCATATAAATGGTCTTAACAGGTTTAGAGGGCCATCTAAACTTGCTAATAACTGCAGAATGGTCGGACCAAGTAGTTGATGAGATCCTAGAGGATTCTAGAAAGCTTAAGAACGGTGATCCACTAAAATGTAGTCTAGTCGGGAATATGACTTGTTCGGGTTTTAAGAAAAAAGTATAGTCCCTAATGTGTGGGTGTGAAATTCTCCATGTGTCGTGGAGTGTGAGAAGGTGCAAGTTGGACCATATGGATTTCAATGATTTTTGGGGTATAAGAATGTTTGGGATTAGAGCTATCTACTGATGGGTTAAGGGGGATGTTAAGGTCCCAGCTACCAATAAAGGGCCTGTCGTAAAGGGGATATTTCATATTGGTAATGCATTGAAAAAATTGCTTTGTTTTGTATTGGGAGCATAGATGTTAATCAACCTGATTGGTCTTCATATAGAAGGCACTTTCAAACTAAGGTATCTCCCTTCCTTTTCTGCTTCTGTGCTTGCAGAGCTGGAATGGTACTGAGTTATGGAAAAGGATACTAACACCCATTTATTTTTTATTTTTCTTTTGCAGCATGGATTTTTCAATGGAATGCTCCCCTCCAGCCCTCCTGTGGTTTTTCTGTGTTTTTGCCGTCTTATAGAAGCAGGGGTTCTGCGTTAGTGGTGCGATTCATCTAAGCTCCGGTAACAGGAGCCTGCTGCGCAGTGTCCAGTAGACCTCAAAAAACTTCACATGGTTCCGTGAGTAATCCGCTGTTCAATTCAACTGGGCAGACTCCAGATCGATAGGGCAGTTCCCTCAGGCAATTTGGTGCAATTTTGTGCCCAAATGAGGAAGTTTTTAACCTTAATATCAAAAAGGGCTCTCAGAGCTCACTCAGAGTGCGGCCATCTTACTCCGGCAGCCAGCTCCGCCCCCCCTATTTATATTGTTTTTAATGAAGTTCTTTGTTCCAAGCATACTGTAGTGAAATGGTGTAATTAGGATTATGTCATTGTTTAACCCCATATACTATAACCATTGTCTATAAAAGTATGTGATGCCCCTATAATAAACAGAACAGTGATTGGACTTTACTTGCTGGCTGTCTAACTGCTGTTTACCAAGATATCTTGTCTAGTAAACCATTCAGTTCCGGCGAAGGTGTAGAATACTGCTAAATGTCAAGTGATATGCCCATCTATAAGATAACAATTCTGGTGTCAAAGCGTGGGATTCATACAGGGGTAAGTAGATAAGTGTTTTTATTCTGCTTTTCCCTCTGTGAATCTGAACCCAAAGTCTGGCCAGCGTTAAAGGAGCAGTCAACACATTAGATTTGCATAATCAACAAATGCAAGATAACAAGACAATGCCATAGCACTTAGTCTGAACTTCAAATGAGTAGTAGATTTTTTATAACAAATTTTAAGTTATGTATATTTCCACTCCCCTTGTACCATGTGATAGCAATCAGCCAATCACAAATGCATATACGTATAGTCTGTGAATTCTTGCACATGCTCAGTAGGATCTGGTGACTCAAAAATTGTAAATATAAAAGAATGTGCACATTTTTTTTAATGGAAGTAAATTGGAAAGTTGTTTAAAATTACATGCTGTATCTGAATCATGAAAATTTAATTTAACCTGAGTGTCCCTTTAAGGGGAAAATAATAAGGGTTTAAACTCCCCTGGACAGGTTTAAGTCCTGCCGTTAAGCGTGGGTTTGCGTAGGTTTGAGTCCTAGCACAAGTTATAGCAAAAATTATAGCGTGAGTTCAAGTCTCACCTTTTTTTGCAAGTTCAAGTCTTGCTTTAACATGAATTGGTATCTTGTTTTAAGGGTTAAATTTCCTTATATAAACATACAGTATAGTTTCGTTTTAAATATCACTGGAGCTGAATGGGTCACTTGATGTTTGTTGCTTAATTGCTTATTTCATTGCTAATCTTATTGTGTTGTGAATGTGGCTTAGTGATAAGTGTTGTAGCTGCTTGTTGCATAAGTTCCTGACTCCCTGTACATAATATTGTAATGTGACTGACAGAATGTATCTTAAAAATTTGCTTGGTATGTGAAAACCCTTTCTTTTTGTTGTATGGTCTTTGCAGTAACGAAACAGAGATTCTATGTATTTTATCTGTAAGAAGTGTTTGTCTGTCTGATGTTTCTCTGTGTACCGTGTTACGTGTAAAAAATTTACTCCCCACTAAATATCTGAGGATTTATTATCCTGTCTAAAAATAATTTTTTTACTTTCTCAATTTACTGGGAAATGGCATTCTTAGCAAGTTCTGACAATTTTAGATATATTTTAAATTTGGTGGAGAGTTCATCTTGTCGTATTTCTAATGTCCCCTTATATGTTTGAAAACAGAATTTATGCTTACCTGATAAATTACTTTCTCCAACGGTGTGGTCCAGTCCACGGCGTCATCCATTACTTGTGGGAAATGTTCTCCCCCACAGGGAAAGTCAAGGAGAGCACACAGCAAGAGCTGTCCATATAGCTCCCCCTCTGGCTCCGCCCCCCAGTCATTCGACCGACGGTTAGGAGAAAAAGGAGAAACTATAGGGTGCCGTGGTGACTGTAGTGTATAAGAAAAAAAATTTCAACCTGATTAAAAAAACCAGGGCGGGCCGTGGACCGGACACAACCGTTGGAGAAAGTAATTTATCAGGTAAGCATAAATTCTGTTTTCTCCAACATTGGTGTGTCCGGTCCACGGGCGTCATCCATTACTTGTGGGAACCAATACCAAAGCTTTAGGACACCGGATGAAGGGAGGGAGCAAATCAGGTTACCTAAACAGAAGGCACCACGGCTTGAAAAACCTTTCTCCCAAAAACAGCCTCCAAAGAAGCAAAAATATCAAATTTGTAGAATTTGGCAAAAATGTGCAGAGAAGATCAAGTCGCTGCCTTACATATCTGGTCAACAGAAGCCTCGTTCTTATAGGCCCATGTGGAAGCCACAGCCCTAGTAGAGTGAGCTGTGATACGGTCAGGAGGGCTGCCGTCCGGCAGTCTCATAAGCCAATCGGATAATGCTTTTCAGCCAGAAAGAGAGAGAGGTAGCAGTAGCTTTTTGACCTCTCCTCTTACCAGAGTAAACGACAAACAAGGATGAGGTTTTTCTAAAATCTTTTGTTGCTTCTAAATAGAACTTTAAAAGCACGAACAACATCTAAATTGTGTAATAAACGTTCCTTCTTTGAAACTGGATTCGGACACAAAGAAGGAACAACTATTTCCTGGTTGATGTTCTCGTTGGAAACAACTTTTGAAAGAAAACCAGGCTTAGTACGCAAAACAACCTTATCTGAATGGAACACCAGATAGGGTGGATCACACTGCAAAGCAGATCATTCAGAACTCTTCTAGCAGAAGAAATAGCAACCAAAAACAGAACTTTCCAAGATAGTAACTTAATATCTATGGAATGTAAAGGTTCAAACGGAACCCCTTGAAGAACTGAAATAACTAAATTTAGACTCCAAGGAGGAGTCATGGGTCTGTAAACAGGCTTGATTCTAACCAAAGCCTGAACAAAAGCTTGTACATCTGGCCAAAGCTGCCAGTCGTTTGTGCAACAAGACGGATAATGCAGAAATCTGTCCTTTTAGAGAACTAGCTGACAATCCTTTATCCAAACCTTCTTGGAGAAAGGAGAGAATCTTTGGAATTTTAATCTTACTCAGGAGAATCCTTTGGATTCACACCAACAGATATATTTTTTCCATATTTTATGGTAAATCCTTCTAGTCACAGGTTTTCTGGCTTGGACCAGAGTATCAATCACAGAATTTGAAAACCCACGCTTGGATAAAATCAAGCGTTCAATTTCCAAGCAGTCAGCTGCAGAGAAACTAGATTGGGATGTTCGAATGGACCTTGTACTAGAAGGTCCTGTCTCAAAGGTAGCTTCCATGGTGGAGCCGATGACATATTCACCAGGTCTGCATACCAAGTCCTGCGTGGCCACGCAGGAGCTATCAGAATCACCGAGGCCTTCTCCTGTTTGATCCTGGCTATGAGCCTGGGGAGGAGAGGTAACGGTGGAAACACATATGCTAGGTTGAACGACCAAGGCGCCACTAATGCATCCACTAGAGTCGCCTTGGGATCCCTGGATCTGGACCCGTAGCAAGGAATCTTGAAGTTCTGATGGGACGCCATTAGCTCCATGTCTGGAATGCCCCATAATTGGGTTAACTGAACAAAGACCTCCGGATGGAGTTCCCACTCCCCCGGATGGAAAGTCTGATGACTCAAATAGTTCCGCCTCCCAGTTGTCTACTCCTGGGATGTGAATAGCAGATAGATGGCAGGAGTGATTCTCTGCCCATTGGATTATCTTGGTTACTTCCTTCATCGCTAGGGAACTCTTTGTTTCCCCCTGATGATTGATGTATGCAACAGTCGTTATGTTGTCCGACTGAAATCTTATGAACCTGGCTTCCGCTAGCTGAGGCCAAGCCAGGAGCGCATTGAATATAGCTCTTAGTTCCAAAATGTTTATCGGGAGAAGTGACTCTTCCCGCGACCATAGGCCCTGAGCTTTCAGAGAGTCCCAGACCGCGCCCCCACCCCAAGAGGCTGGCGTCGGTCGTGACGATGACCCACTCCGGTCTGCAGAAACTCATTCCCTGAGACAGGTGATCCTGGGTCAAACCACCAGAGAAGTGAGTCCCTGGTTACCTGGTCTCCTTGAATTTGGGGAGACAAGTCTGTATAGTCCCCATTCCACTGATTGAGCATGCACAGCTGTAATGGTCTTAGATGAATTCGAGCAAAAGGAACCACATCCATTGCTGCGACCATTAGTCCTATTACTTCCATGCATTGAGCTATGGAGGGTTGAGGAATAGAGTGAAGAACTCGACAAGCTTTTAGAAGCTTTGTCTTTCTGACGTCTGTGAGAAAGATCTTCATTTCCACAGAATCTATTATTGTTCCCAGAAAAGGAACCCTTGTGGACGGTGACAGTGAACTTTTTTCTATGTTCACTTTCAACCTGTGAGATCTGAGAAAAGCCAACACAAATGTCTGTATGAGCCCTCGCTTTGGAAAGAGACGACGCTTGGATTAGGATGTCGTCTAGATAAGGTGCTACAGCGATGCCCCTCGGTCTTAGGACCGCTAGAAGGGACCCTAGCACCTTTGTGAAAATTCTGGGAGCGGTGGCTAAACCGAATGGAAGAGCCACAAACTGGTAATGTTTGTCCAGAAAGGCGAACCTCAGGAACTGATGATGAGATTTGTGGATTGGGATATGCAGATACGCATCCTTCAGATCCACGGTAGTCAAAAATTGACCCTGCTGGATTGTTGGTAAGATTGTCCGAATGGTTTCCATCTTGAAGGATGGAACTCTGAGGAACTTGTTTAATATCTTTAAATCCAGAATTGGCCTGAAAGTTCCCTCTTTTTTTGGGAACCACAAACAGGTTTGAGTGAAACCCTAGACCTTGTTCCCCGGAGGGGACTGGGTTTATCACTCCATCTTTGATAGGTCTCTTACACAATGTAAGAATGCCTGTTTCTTTATCTGGTCTGAAGATAAGCGAGACAGGTGGAACCTTCCCTTTGGAGGAAGTCCCTTGAATTCTAACAGGTATCCCTTGGAAACTGTCAGAGAGAAGTGGGGGTGCTTAGGTTGGGTGTGTACGTAGTGTGTAATTTCATATGTAAAAATAATAATAAATCACAATTGCACAGCCAGCTTGATTAAACAGACAAAAGTTCATAAACTTGCTATGTCAGTTGGTCAACCCCAATCTCCCCTGACAATAGCCAAATTTGAATGAAAATGACATGTTTATATGAGTGTGAAACTCTCCAATGCAGTCAAATGATATCACTTTTAGTTATATCGCAAACAAACTCACCACAGTCCTGTTTCAGGTTAATCTTTCTCCTGTAATCCTAGTGGTGTTGTTGATATTATTGTGATGCTCCTGTTTGCAACTGGTGAGTATCCAAGCTGGGAATTGCTAAACCTCCGCAATAGGGGAATTAAAAGGTGTTTGAACTCGCTGTGTGTGCTCACAATGGGCCAAACAATTCAAGTCTCACAAGCAAAAGACAGTTTGGAGCACCAAAAAACGAGTGAAAAACAAAAATTTATTATTAACAATAGGGTTAAATAACCCCAGGGTAAGAGTGTATAAACAATAAAGCGAAATACAGAGAACAAAAAGGCTGACCGGTTTCGGCGTGTGCCTTAATCCTAGCCTTACAATGTAAGAATGCCTGTTTCTTTATCTGGTCTGAAGATAAGCGAGACAGGTGGAACCTTCCCTTTGGAGGAAGTCCCTTGAATTCTAACAGGCATCCCTTGGAAACTATCTCTAGTGCCCAGGGATCCAGAACATCTCTTGCCCAAGCCTGAGCGAAGAGAGATAGTCTGCCCCTACCAGATCCCGGTCCCGGATCGGGGGCTACCCCTTCATGCTGTCTTGGTAGCAGCAGCAGGTTTCTTGGTTTGTTTACCCTTGTTCCAGCCTTGCATGGCTTCCAAGCGGGTTTGGGCTGGGCCGTGTTACCTTCTTGTCTAGCGGCAGTGGAGTTATTAGCCGGTCCGTTCCTGAAATTGCGAAAGGAACGAAAATTAGACTTGTTCTTAGCCTTGAAAGGCCTATCCTGTGGGAGGGCATGGCCCTTACCCCCAGTGATGTCTGAAATAATTTCCTTCAATTCCGGCCCAAAAAGGGTCTTACCCTTGAAAGGAATATTCAGTAACTTAGTCTTGGACGACACGTCTGCCGACCAGGATTTTAGCCAAAGCGCCCTCCGCGCTACTATAGCAAAACCTGAGTTTTTCGCCGCCAATTTCGTTATTTGAAAGGCGGCATCCAATATAAAGGAATTAGCTAACTTTAATGCGTGAATTCTGTCCATGACTTCTTCATAGGAAGTCTCTTTCTGGAGCGACCCTTTCTAGTCTCTTCGAACCAAAAGGACGCCGCCTGAAGTGACAGTAATAACACACGTAGCTGGTTGAAGGATGAACCCTTGCTGAACAAAAATCCTTCCAATTTTTTATCCATAGGATCTTTGAAAGCGCAGCTGTCCTCTATAGGAATAGTTGTGCGCTTCGCTAGTGTTGAAACAGCTCCCTCAACCTTCGGGACCGTTTGCCATGCGTCCCTTTTAGGGTCTACTATGGGAAACATTTTCTTAAATATAGGAGGTGGGGCAAAGGGTACACCTGGCTTCTCCCACTCCTTTTCCACTATGTTCGCTACCCTCTAGGTATTGGAAAAAGCGTCGTCGTGCACTGGGACCTCTAAAAATTTGTCCAATTTGCACAACTTCTCTGGTACTACCATGGAATCACAGTCATCCAGAGTAGCTAATACCTCCTTAAGCAAAGCGCGGAGATGTTCTAGCTTAAACTTAAATGCCACTAGATCAGGTTCTGCCTGTGAGAAATTTTTCCTGAGTCTGAAATTTCAACCCTCAGACAGCCCTTCCCTCACAGCCAATTCCGATTGATGTGAGGGTAAAATAGATAAGGCATCGTCAGCGTCTGATTGTTCATCCTTTTTAATCTGTATTTAAAACTGAACAATCACGCTTTCTCTGAAAAACTGGCAGTTTGGATAAAAGATTTGCTATAGAATTATCCACTACTGCTGATAATTGTTGCATAGAAATATGCACTGGCGCGCTAGGTGTCGCCTGCGCGGGCAAAGCTGGTGTAGACACAGAAGGAGAGGATGTAGAGCTATCCCCACTACCTTCATTAGATAAATCATCTTGGGCAACATTATGAAAAATAACAGAGCTGTCCTGATTTTGTTTGGACGCTGTGGCGCAATTATCACAAACACTCGAAGGGGGAACCACATTTGTCTCTATACACACAGATCATAGGTTATCTGATGGAACAGACATGTTAAACAGATTTAGGCAGGCAAACAATGCAATAAAAACGATTTTAAACAAAAACGTTACTGTCTCTTTAAATAATAAAATGACACATTTATTTCTGAATGTTCAAAAAACTATGAAGGCAATATCCGATTTTTTCTGAAATTTGGACCCCAGTGTCTTAATGCTTAGAAAGTATTGCACAGCAAATATGGAGACTCTAGCTCTTAAAACAAGCAAACCGGAGCTAATTGTTGGATTTAACCGTTTTTACACACCAAAATCCCAGCTACAGCCTTTCTGCAGCTTTTTACTTTCCTTAGGGTCACCATTCACAGAAAAAAAGCCTTTTGGAGTCACTTTCTAAACCACAGGTCCCTCTCACATGAATCTGCATGCACTGCCTTGAATTCAACTGCACAGCTGAAGTGCCAAAATGAGGCTTCCTCCCTCAGCACACTAGAGTGAAGGGGCCTTCCTGACTAGATTTAGGTGTCTAAAACAAGCCAGATCAATAAAAAACGTTCCCAAGTGTATGTGAGCTTATAAAATATTTTAAATGGTATAATATTGTAATAAAAACCAATCGATTTAGGCCCCTAACAGTGTCTACCAGCATAAAAAACAAAAAGGGGAAGCCTGTTATCTTTTTTGCTGAGGTGAAAGAAAAATGGCTTACCGTTTTCCCCTGAGGGGAAAAATGACTGTCATCTAGCATTAGCCTGTGTTGTTAGAAGGAGACTAGTCATACCTGAAGCAGATGAGTCTGCAAACTGTTACCCCCAACTGAAGTTCTCTTGTTTCAACAGTCCTGCATGGTAACAGTAATGGATTTTAGTTACTTGTGCTAAAATCATAGCCCTCTTAAACAGAAATCTTCATCACTTTTCTGTTATAGAGTAAATAGTACAAGCCAGCACTATTTTAAAATAACAAACTCTTGATAGAAGAATAAAAAACTACAACTAACACCACAAACTCCTCGCCATCCCGTGGTAGATGCTACTTGTTCAGAGCGGCAAGGAGAATGACTGGGGGGCGGAGCCAGAGGGGGAGCTATATGGACAGCTCTTGCTGTGTGCTCTCCTTGCCTTTCCCTGTGCGGGAGAACATTTCCCACAAGTAATGGATGACGCCGTGGACCGGACACACCAATGTTGAAGAAATATATGTTTTCCTTAAAGAGAGAGAACGTTAATAAAATGTGTTTTCTGTGTCTTTAAAAGTTTGATGTATGTTAAAATTGCTTAAGGATAAATGTTGGGGAGTGAATTCAGTGAGTGAAATATTTACGGTATGCAAGTTGAGATAAGTGTGTATTTCTCACAATCGCTGAAAAAGCTGATCTTGGCACTTTTTTAATCTGTGTTTCTGACTGGTAATTATTCAGGTTAGAGCTGTGTGCGTATCAGTGTTAGCTAAGACACCTGTTTGATACATATAAAATATATTGTTTTTGCAAGTGAACTAACTAACGGCTAGATTACGAGTCTTGCATTAGCCTTAAAAAGTAGCATTGAGGGGTCCCGCTGGTATTACGAGTCAGGCAGGAGAGGGTCTACGAATCACCTTTTTTTTCCGCAAATTTAGCTTACCGCAAATCCCCTTACGTCAATTGCGTATCCCTATCTTTTTAATGGGATTTTCCTAACGCCGGAATTACGATTGCCTGAAAAAGTGAGCGGTAGACCCTCTCCTGTCCAGACTCCTACCACATTTAAAAGTCAGTAGTTAAGAGTTTTATGGGCTAACGCCGTAACATAAAACTCTTAGCTAAAGTGCTAAAAAAGTACACTAACACCCATAAACTACCTATTAACCCCTAAACCGAGGCCCCCCCACATCGCAAACACTTAACTAAAATGTTTAACCCCTAATCTGCCGACCGACACATCGCCGCCACTTTAATAAATGTATTAACCCCTAAATCGCCGCACTCCTGCATCGCAAATACTATATACATTTTATTAACCCCTAATCTGCCGTCCCTAACATCGCCGACACCTACCTACATTTATTAACCCCTAATCTGCCGACCCCAATGTCGCCGCTACTATATTAAATTTATTAACCCCCTAAATCTAACCCTAACCCCAATAACTTAATATAATTTAAATAAAACTAAATTAAATTACTACAATTAAATAAATGAATCCTATTTAAAACTAAATACCTATAAAATAAACCCTAAGATAGCTACAATATAATTAATAATTACATTGTAGCCATCTTAGGGTTTATTTTTATTTTACAGGCAACTTTGTATTTATTTTAACCCCTTAATGACCACAGCACTTTTCCATTTTCTGTCCGTTTGGGACCAAGGCTATTTTTACATTTTTGCGGTGTTTGTGTTTAGCTGTAATTTTCTTCTTACTCATTTACTGTACCCACACATATTACATACCGTTTTTCTCGCCATTAAATGGACTTTCTAAAGATACCATTATTTTTAATCATATCTTATAATTTACTATAAAAAAAAATTATAAAATATGAGGAAAAAATTGAAAAAAAACACACTTTTTCTAACTATGACCCCCCAAAATCTGTTACACATCTACAACCACCAAAAAACACCCGTGCTAAATAGTTTCTAAATTTTGTCCTGAGTTTAGAAATACCCAATGTTAACATGTTCTTTGCTTTTTTTGTAAGTTATAGGGCCATAAATACAAGTAGCACTTTGCTAATTTCCAAACCATTATTTTTCAAAATTAGCGCTAGTTACATTAGAACACTGATATCTTTCAGGAATCTCTGAATATCCATTGACATGTATATATTTTTTTTTAGTATACATCCCAAAGTATTCATCTAGGCCCATTTTGGTATATTTCATGCCACATTTCACCGCCAAATGCGATTAAATACAAAAAATCGTTCACTTTTTTACTAATTTTTTCACAAACTTTTGGTTTCTCACTGAAATTATTTACAAACAGCTTGTGCAATTATGGCATAAATGGTTGTAAATTCTTCTCTGGGATCCCCTTTGTTCAGAAATAGCAGACATATATGGCTTTGGCGTTGCTTTTTAGTAATTAGAAGGCTGCTAAATGCCACTGCGCACTACACGTGTATTATGCCCAGCAATGAAGGGGTTAATTATGGAGCATGTAGGGAGCTTTTATGGATAATTTTAGCTTTAGTGCAGTGTAGTAGACAACCCCCAAGTATTGATCTAGGCCAATTTTGGTATATTTCATGCCACCATTTCACCGCCAAATGCGATCAAATTAAAAAAAAACGTTAAATTTTTCACAATTTTAGGTTTCTCACTGAAATCGTTTACAAACAGCTTGTGCAATTATGGCACAAATGGTTGTAAATGCTTCTCTGGGATCCCCTTTGTTAGGAAATAGCAGACATATATGGCTTTGGCGTTGCTTTTTGGTAATTAGAAGGCCGCCAAATGCCGCTACATTTCACACATGTATTATGGCTAGCAGTGAAGGGGTTAATTATGTAGCTTGTAGGGAGCTTGCAGGGTTAATTTTAGCTTTAGTGTGCTCAGCCTCCCACCTGTAACATGAGACCCCCTGATCCCTCCCAAACAGCTCTCTTCCCTCCCCCACCCCACAATTGTCCCCGTCATCTTAAGTACTGGCAAAAACTCTGCCAGTACTAAAATAAAAGCTATATTTGGGCTTTTTTTGTGTTTTTTTTTAGCATATTTACATATGCTGCTGTGTAGGATCCCCCCTTAGCCCAGCCTCACTGATCCCCCACCAAACAGCTCTCTAAACCCTCCCCCTCTGCCTTAATGGGCGTCATCTTGGGTACTGGCAGCTGTCTTCCAGTACCCAGTTTAGTAAAAAAATTTGCCTTTTTTAAAACAAAAATGCCCTTTTCTGTAGTGCAGCTTCCCCCCCCCAAGATCAACCCCCCACCCCTTCCAGATCCCTTAGCTTTTAATTTACAGCTATCAAAAGTTTTAATTTTTTACTTTTGACAGCTTTATTTTCTGTAGTGTAGCGGTTCCCTCCCGCTCCCGCCCCGTGCACGCGCCCGCCCGCCGCCCCCATGCACGCGCGCGCTCCCCGTGCGCGCTCCCGCCACCCCTCCACTCTTCTCGGCACATCGATGGCCGCCCACCCGCCTCCCAGACTTGCTCCCACCCACCAACGATACCGGCCACCGATGTCCGATGCAGAGAGAGCCACTCTGTGGCCCTCTCTGCATCGGATGGCCAAGGGGGGTTATTGCAGGATGCCTCGATATCGAGGCATCACTGCAATAACCGGAAAGCAGCTGGAAGCGAGCAGGATCGCTTCCAGCTGCTTTCCAGACCAAGGACGTACGCCACACGTCCTCGGTCATTAACTGTAATTTTTTTTGAGGACGTGTGGCATACGTCCTTGGTCATTAAGGGGTTAACTAGGTACAATAGTTATTAAATAGTTATTAACTATTTAATAACTACCTAGCTAAAATAAGTGCAAAAGTACCTGTAAAATAAACCCTAACCTTAGTTTCAATTACACCTAACACTACACTATAATTAAACTAATTACCTAAACTACCTACAATTAATTACAATTAAATTAAATAAACTAAATTATGAAAAAAACGAACACTAAATTACAGAAAATAAAAAAAGAATTACAAGAATTTTAAACTAATTACACCTAATCTAATCCCCCTAATAAAATAAAAAGCCCCCCAAAATAATAAAATTCCCTACCCTATACTAAATTACAAATAGCCCTTAAAAGGGCCTTTTTGCGGGGCATTGCCCCAAAGTAATCAGCTCTTTCACCTGTAAAAAAAATACAATACCCCCCAACATTAAAACCACCACCAACACACGCAACCCTACTCTAAAATCCACCCAATCCCCCCTTAAAAAAACCTAAAACTACCCCCTTGAAGATCACCCTACCTTGAGACGTCTTCACCCAGCCGGGCACAAGTGGTCATCCAGAGGATCCGAAGTCTTCATCCTATCCGGCCAGAAGAGGACCTCCAGACCGGCAGAAGTCTTCATCCAGGCGGCATCTTCTATCTTCATCCTTCTGGAGCGGAGCGGGTCCATCTTCAAGACATCCGACGCGGAGCATCCTCTTCATGACTGAATGACTGGTCCTTTAAGTGACGTCATCCAAGATGGCATCCCTTGAATTCCGATTGGCTGATAGAATACTATCAGCCAATCGGAATTAAGGTAGGAAAAATCCTATTGGCTGATGCAATCAGCCAATAGGATTGAAGTTCAATCGATTGGCTGATCCAATCAGCCAATAGGATTGAGCTCGCATTCTATTGGCTGTTCCAATCAGCCAATAGAATGCAAGGGTCAATCCTATTGGCTGATTGCATCAGCCAATAGGATTTTTCCTACCTTAATTCCGATTGGCTGATAGTATTCAATCGGAATTCAAGGGACACCATCTTGGATGATGTCACTTAAATGACCAGTCATTCAGTCGTCGGCCATCGGATGAAGAGGATGCTCCGCGTCGGATGTATTGAAGATGGACCCGCTCCGCTCTGGAAGGATGAAGATAGAAGATGCCGCCTGGATGAAGACTTCTGCTGGTCTGGAGGTCCTCTTCTGGCCGGATACGATGAAGACTTCGGACCCTCTGGAGGACCACTTGTGCCCGGCTGGGTGAAGACGTCTCAAGGTAGGGTGATCTTCAAGGGGTAGTGTTAGGTTTTTTTAAGGGGGGATTGGGTGGGTTTTATAGTAGGGTTGGGTATGTGGGTGGTGGGTTTTAATGTTGGGGGGGTATTGTATTTTTTTTTACAGGTGAAAGAGCTGATTACTTTGGGGCAATGCCCCGCAATCGGCCCTTTTAAGGACTATTTGTAATTTAGTATAGGGTAGGGAATTTTATTATTTTGGGGGGCTTTTTTATTTTATTAGGGGGATTAGATTAGGTGTAATAAATTGAATATTCTTGTAATTCTTTTTTTATTTTCTGTAATTTAGTCTTTGTTTTTTTCGTAATTTAGTTTATTTAATTTAATTGTAATTTAATTGTAGGTAGTTTAGGTAATTAGTTTAATTATAGTGTAGTGTTAGGTGTAATTGTAACTTAGGTTAGGGTTTATTTTACAGGTAAATTTGTATTTATTTTAACTAGGAAGTTATTAAATAGTTAATAACTATTTAATAACTATTGTACCTAGTTAAAATAAAAACAAAGTTGCCTGTAAAATAAATATAAATCCTAAGATAGATACAATGTAACTATTAGTTATATTGTAGCTAGCTTAGAGTTTATTTTATAGGTAAGTATTTAGTTTTAAATAGGAATAATTTATTTAATTGTAGTAAATTTATTTAGATGTATTTAAATTATATTTAAGTTAGGGGGGTGTTAGGGTTAGACTTAGGTTTAGGGGTTAATAAATTTATTATAGTGGCGGCGATGTTGGCGGCGGCAGATTAGGGGTTAATAAATTTAATATAGTTGTGGTGACGTTAGGGGGCAGATTAGGGGTTAATAACTATAATGTAGGTGTCGGGGATGTTGGGGGCAGTAGATTAGGTGTTCATAAGTATAATGTAGGTGGCGGAGGTGTCCGGAGCGGCAGATTAGGGGTTAATAATATAATGTAGGTGTCAGCGATAGCTGGAGCGGCAGATTCGGGGTTATTTTTTTTTTCAGCCAGCTCAGCCCCATTGTTTCCTATGGGGAAATCGTGCACGAGCACGTTTTGCCAGCTTACCACTACCGTAAGCAGCGCTGGTATTACAGTGAGATGTGGAGCTAAATTTTGCTCAACGCTTACTTTTCTGAGGCTAACGCCGGCTTAAGTGAGCAGTAAGAAAAAAAAGGCTTTGTAGCCCCGCACAGCCTTACCGACAAAAACTCTAGGCGTAAGGAATTTGTAAGTACAATGATGGGCATGATTTTAAGTCTGGTAAATACAAAAGAGTTTTTTTCTGGCAAGTGATTAATAGGTTGATTTAAGTATGTCCAAAAAATTATGCAAGGAGTTTGTGAAAAAAGAGAAAAGAAAAGACTATACCTGTATGTTATTAAATGTATCTAAAGTATTTGGGTCTGTTTCTTTTGTAGAGTAATTCAGTATAGTTTTAATATACCTGGTAACATATTGTTGTGTAATATTTATGCTGTGATGGCTCTCATTTAAATATATGCACGTTATGATACAGTAAAGAAGTAGCATTTTAATGGTAAATAATACAAGTTTCCTACTCATGGCTAGGTTATATATGTAATATACATATTATAAATGGTCAGCCCTTAAAGGGACAGTACACTGTAAAATTGTTTTTATGTTGATGTATTTTCAATGATTTCTTACACCAGCTGTATAGTATAAAATGTAGGAGAAATTGCATTTTCAGGTTTATATGTATATGAAGTATCTGCTTTTGTGCCTTTAATCAAAAGCCTATTACAATGGGTTGAGTTTCAAGTAATAGCATATCTCATTGTCCTTATCTGATATTTGTCTGGAAAACCCGAGCTCAGTGCTTAGATAGAGCAATAGAAAATTGTCATTTTATTACTTAACTATCCTGTACCCCACAGAGAGTGTATTTCTTCTTCTGGCTTTGTTTACTTAGGCCATTCAATAGATGAGACTCCAGTATATCAAATTTTACTATTAGTGGGTATACCACAGACTGAATCAGTTATTTTAAATGCCAAAATAGGGGTGAAGGAGCTATTTGTAAGCAATTAAATACACTCCATCAGGTAAGATGGATCATTGGGAACAATTTAAAGAGAAGAACATTTTTGGGTAAACTGTCCTTTTAATCTATTATTGTAAATTATTATTACTATTTTCAGAAATTTCATTTTGTTGTATAAAATTGTTATATTTAGTCAGAGAGCTGCAAAAATGTTTAATATCAAATTATATATATACAAATTAAATCAAAATAATGGTCTATTTATAAGAATCCTTATTATATTAAAGTATAGCATAGCATGTAATGGCTACATCGCTGGTTACTGCCGCCAATAGACTGGATTCTAACACCTAGATTATGAGTTTTGCATTAGGCTTAAAAACCAGCGTTAGCCGGTCCTAACGCTGCTTTTTAACGCCTGCTGGTATTACGAGTCTTGCAGGTACAGGTGTACCACTCACTTTTTTGGCCAGATTTGGCAATACCGTAAATCCATTTACGTAAATTGCGTATCCTCTTTTTGCAATGGGACTTGCATAGCGCCAGTATTACGAGTCTGCCAGAAAGTGAGCGGTAGACCCTCTCCTGTCAAGACTGGTACCGCATTTTAAAGTCAGTAGTTAAGAGTTTTACACCACAAAGCCGTAGCATGAAACTATTAACTAAAGTGCTAAAAAGTACACTGACATCCATAAACTACCAATTAACCCCTAAACTGAGGCCCTCCCGCATCGCAAACATTAAAAGAAAATTTATAACCCCTAATCTGCTGAACCGGACATCGCCACCACTATAATAAATATATTAACCTCTAAACCGCCTTACTACCGCCTCACAAACAGTTAAAAATTATTAACACCTAATCTGCCATCCCTAACATCGCCGCCACTATACTAAAGTTATTAACCCCTAAATCTAAGTCTAACCTAACCCCCCCTAACTTAAATATAATTAAAAGAAATATAATAAAAATTACTATCATTAAATTAAATTATTCCTATTTAACACTAAATACTTACCTGTAAAATAAACCCTAAAATAGCTACAATATAACTAAGACTTACATTGTAGCTAGCTTAGGGCTTATTGTTATTTTACAGGCAAGTTTGTATTTATTTTAATTAGGTAGAATAGTTACTAAAGAGTTATTAACTATTTAATAAACTACCTAGCTAAAATAAAGACAAATTGACCTGTAAAATAAAACCTAACCTAAGTTACACTAACACCTAACACTACACTATAATTAAATTATTTCCCTAAATTAAATACAATTAAATTAAATAAAGTACAAAAAAAACACTAAATTACAGAAAATAATAAACAAATTACAAGATTTTTAAACTAATTACACCTAATCTAATCCCCCTAACAAAATAAAAAAGCCCTACCCTACACTAAATTACAAATAGCCCTTAAAAGGGCCTTTTGCGGGGCATTGCCCCAAAGTAATCACCTCTTTTACCTGTAAAAAAATTACAAACCCCCCCAACATTAAAACCCACCATGCACACAACCAACCCTACTCTAAAACCCACCCAATACCCCCTTAAAACACCTAACACTAACCCTTAAAGATCACCTTACCGGGAGAAGTCTTCATCCAACCGGGCCGAACTTCTCAACGAAGCCGGGAGAAATCTTCATCCAAGCCGGGCGAAGTGATCCTCCAGACGGGCAGAAGTCTTTATCGAGACGGCATCTTCTATCTTCATCCATCCGGCGCGCAGCGGGTCCATCTTCAAGACATCTGACGCGGAGCATTCTCTTCATCCGACAGCTAACACTGAATGAAGGTTCCTTTAAATGACATCATCCAAGATGGTGTCCCTTCAATTCCGATTGGCTGATAGAATTCTGTCAGCCAATCGGAATTAAGGGTAGAAAAAATCCTATTGGCTGATGCAATCAGCCAATAGGATTGAGCTGGCATTCTTTTGGCTGATTGGAACAGCCAATAGAATGCCAGCTCAATCCTATTGGCTGATTGGATCAGCCAATAGGATTGAACTTCAATCCTATTGGCTGATTGCATCAGCCAATAGGATTTTTTCTACCTTAATTCCGATTGTCTGATAGATTTCTATCAGCCAATCGGAATTGAAGCAACGCCATCTTGGATGATGTCATTTAAAGGAACCTTCATTCAGTGTTAGCCGTCATATTTAGAGGATGCTCCACGTTGGATGTCTTGAAGATGGACCCGCTCCGCGCCAGATGGATGAAGATAGAAGATGCCGTCTGGATGAAGACTTCTGCCCGTCTGGAGGACCACTTCGCCCGACTTGGATGAAGACTTCTTCCGGCTTTGTTGAGAACTTCGGCCCGGTTGGATGAAGACTTCTCCCGGTAAGGTGATCTTCAAGGGGTTAGTGTTAGGCTTTTTTAAGGGGGTATTGGGTGGGTTTTAGAGTAGGGTTGGTTGTGTGGGTGGTGGGTTTTAATGTTGGGGGGGATTTGTAATTTTTTTTACAGGTAAAAGAGCTGATTACTTTGGGGCAATGCACCGCAAAAGGCCCTTTAAAGGGCTATTTGTAATTTAGTGTAGGGTAGGGCTTTTTATTTTGGGGGGGGCATTTTATTTTGTTAGGGGGATTAGATTAGGTGTAATTAGTTTAAAAATCTTGTAATTTGTTTATTATTTTCTGTAATTTAGTGTTTGTTTGTTTTTTTTGTACTTTAGATAATTTAATTTAATTGATTTAATTGTATTTAATTTAGGGAAATAATTTAATTATAGTCTAGTGTTAGGTGTTAGTGTAACTTAGGTTAGGTTTTATTTTACAGGTAAATTTGTCTTTATTTTAACTAGGTAGTTTATTAAATAGTTAATAACTATTTAGTAACTATTCTACCTAGTTAAAATAAATACAAACTTGCCTGTAAAATAAAACATAAGCTAGCTACAATGTAACTATTAGTTATATTGTAGCTAGCTTAGGGTTTATTTTATAGGTAAGTATTTAGTTTTAAATAGGAATAATTTAATTATATGAATTTTATTTAGATTTATTTAAATTATATTTAAGTTAGCGGGGTTAGGGTTATACTTAGGTTTAGGGGTTAATAAATTTAGAATAGTGGCGGTGACGTTGGGGGCGGCAGATTAGGGGTTAATAAGTATAATGTAGGTATCGGTGATGTTGGGTCAGCTGATTAGGGGTTAATAAGTATAATATAGGTGTCGGTGATGTCGGGGGCGACAGATTAGGGGTTAATAAGTATAATGTAGGTGTCGGAGATGTCGGGGGCGGCAGATTAGGGGTTAATAAGTATAATGTAGGTGTCGTCGATGTCGGGGTGGGAGATTAGGGGTTAATAAGTGTAAGATTAGGGTGTTTAGACTTGGGGTTCATGTTAGGGGGTTAGGTGTAGAAATACATTTTATTTCCCCATAGGAATCAATGGGGCTGTGCTAGGAGCTAAACGCTGCTTTTTTGCAGGTGTTAGACTTTTTTTCAGCTGGCTCTCCCCGTTGATTCCTATGGGGAAATCGTGCACGAGCATACACAACCAGCTCACCGCTAACGTAAGCAACATTATGGAGTGAGATGTGGAGCAAAATGTTGCTCAACGCTCACTTTTTGTCTTTTAACGCCGGGTTTGTAAAAACCTGTAATACCAGCGCTGTCTGTAAGTGAGCAGTGAGCATAAACTGCTTGTTAGCACCGCATAGCCTCTAACGCAAAACTCGTAATCTAGGTGTTTAGCTTTTCCCAAATTATTTGTGACAAACATGATTTTTTAACAGTGGGTTTGCCCTATGCATGCAAACAGAAACCATAGCGCAGTAGCAATGCCATTATTTTCTGATCTTTCCCAGAATATAGTACTTATCTATTCATGGTTAGGGATTTTATTTGTAAATGTGCAACTAGAGTTTATTGATCTTCTAAAGTGATTGCATTATTAGCATGATTTAATAGTATTGTGCAGGGTAAAACTTACAAAGCCAGGGCATGAAAGGCTGTTATAGAAATTGAATTTGTAGTGTTTTGTTAGAATTTGGTATTTATCAGTGCTGTGTTTCAATGAGTGTAAGTATATGTGCTTGCTTTCAAGTTGATTATGTTTGTTAAAAGTGTGTGAGGGCTGTTAATGTTTTGTTTTGCGTAGTGGATAGTTGTTTTTAAATGATTTCTTAGAGAATGTTTTTTATGTTTTTATTTTTTAGAGAATGTGTGTGGAAGGGTGCTGTAGGAATGGAATATTGAATATTGAGGTGTATTTGATTTTGCCTGATTTTAAGGATACTACTTCTTTTAGGAGTGTCTTTTAGTTTGCTGTCATATTGTGTTTGCATGACACATAGGGTGTTTCACGCGAACAAAAGGGGGGGAGTATTGATGAGTATCTTTATTTATGGATTTGGGTGATTGTTTTTAAGTAAGAAAATGAACCTACAATATTTAGACAAATTGTTAACAAAATATTTGTATTTGCAGGATGAGATCATGGAGTTGTATACATAAAAAAAATAACACTAACTAAATGATTTTTGAGTTTTTCATATTTAGGTAAATCTGTACAGATAAAATTCCATAGTGTACTCTCCAAAAGATTGAATGCAAGTAAACCTTTTAAATAAAGAGATGCCTGGCACCTAGGTGAAGGAAAGAAAAAGAAGATAAAATACCTTTTGTCAAGTTTGTTTTAACCACCACACTGCAGTAAAAGTTGCTGAACTATCTGTTGGATCCATTCTTTGCATTGCACACTGGTACCAGCCCCAGAACTGGACTCTAGGTAATCTATGACTGTTTCCTATGATGTGTGTCTTCAGAATATAAATACTTTCCTTCTCTGGACCGTGCCTTGACTGTTGGCAGTTGAGGACCTGTTATGCTGTTACAGAGTCATCCACAGTTAAATTAGGGGAGTATTGTTTTAACTTGTTTACTTATATTGCTTGTTTTGTATTCTCTTGTAATTGTGTTATTTTTATTGATCATATTAGTTATAAGAAGTCATATAGCTTTGTCTGCAGAAAAGTATGCCTTGTTTGTATTAGTACACATTGTAGTTTATGTACTTAAACAAAGTAACCTTCCAGATAAGTGTAACTCTAAACCTTGCAGTATTGTAACCTATTGTATGGCCCACTGAGTATAGAGAATATGTTTGCACCTTTATAGTTTCAAGAAAATGCTACAAATTTTAGACCCTTCACCATTGTAGAACACAGTAGGTTCCCCCAAGTTTCTATACCACACCTTAAAATTTAAGTGAAGAAGGGATATGAGAATAGGAAGTTTTTGTAGGAATTTCCCGGTGTAATCATTCCTTAGTGTATTGTCAAACTACTTGAAATAAAAGAGTGAGGACACGTCTCAGCCAGAAATTTATATCAATTACACAGAGAAATATGCATTTTGGGAGTAGTATAATTATAAAGATATCAATGGTATATTTTCTACTTACAATGGCTCTTATTGGATCTGTGTTATGAAAGCAAATGCATTTTTCCCTTTATTAACTGGTATGGTATCTGCTATTTGAATTTTGTAATTCCAGGTGTTGGTCAGCAAAAGGAATTATCTTACCATAAAGATGTGTTTACCTTTAAAAGATTGTGTAGTTTTAAAAATGTTATGATTGTATTCTTTCCTCAAAGACCTAGATTACAAGTTTTGCGCTATAGAGGGTGCGAAACGAATGAACAAGCTTTATTTCACCCTCTATAGCGCTGCCATTACAAGTTTCTAAAAGCCTCCTTGTGCGTGCGATATGGTGGCGATGAGCTCCATACTGCACAAAATCCAAGAGCTGCTTTGACGTGTTTGTGCACACTTTTCCCACAGACATCAATGGGGAGAGAGTGCTAGAACAAAAACTAACACCTGAAGAGCGGAATGGCGATCGCCGTAACGCAACCCCATTGATGTCTATGGGGAAAAAAGTTATGTTTAAACCTAACACTCTAACATATACCCCAAGTCTAAACACCCCTAATCTGCTGCCCCCGACATCGCCGACACCTAAATAAAGTTATTAACCCCTAATCTGCCACTGCCCGAAATCGCTGCCACTAATAAACGTTATTAACCCCTATTCTGTCACTCCCCGATATCGCCGCCACTATAATAAAGATATTAACCCCTATTCCCCTGCTCCCTTGCATTGAAGATTTAGTTTACGGCGGCAACCATATGAAGAGGATGCTTTGCACCGGATGTCTTGAAGAATGGACCCGCTCCATGCCACCGGGATGAAGATAGAAGACGCCGCCGGGATGAAGATAGAAGATACCGCCTGGATGAAGGTAGAAGACGCCGCCTGGATGGATGAAGACCTCGCTGCCTGGATGAAGACTTCACGCCGCCTGGACGTCCAGACTTCAGAAACTGTAAGTGGATCGTCGGGGGTTAGTGTTAGTTTTTATTTTTGTTTTTTTTTTTGTGTTTTTTTTCTTTAGGTTAGGGTTTGGGCATTTTTAAAAGAGCTGAATGCCCTTTTAAGGGCAATGCAAAAGAGAGAAATGCCCTTTTAAGGGCAATGCCCATACAAATGCCCTTTTCAGGGTTGGGTGGTGGGTTTTATTGTTGGGGGTCTTTGTATTTTTTGTCTTTGTATTTTTTTCAGGTAAAAGCTGATTTCTTTAGGGCAATGCACTACAAAAGGCCCTTTTACGGGCTATTGGTAGTTTATTGTAGACTAGGGTCTTTTTTATTTTTATAGGGCTATTAGATTAGGTGTAATTGTTTTAATTTTGGATAATTTTCGGCTAGATTACGAGTTGTGCGTTAGGTTTAAAAAGCAGCATTAATAGTTCCTAACGCTGCTTTTTAACGCCCGCTGGTATTACGAGTTTTGCAGGTACAGGTGTACCGCTCATTTTTTGGCCAGACTTGGAAATACTGAAAATCCACTTACGTAAATTGCGTATCCTCTTTTTTCAATGGGACTTGCATAGCGCCAGTATTATGAGTCTGCCAAAAAGTGAGCGGTAGACCCTCTCCAGTCAAGACTGGTACCGCATTTTAAAGTCAGTAGTTAAAAGTTTTACACTACAACGCTGTGGCATAAAACTCTTAACTAAAGTGCTAAAAAGTACACTAACACCCATAAACTACCTATTAACCCCTAAACCGAGGCCCTCCCGCCGCACAAACACTAAAATAAAAATTTTAACCCCTAATCTGCCGAACCGGACATCGCCGCCACTATAATAAACATATTAACCCCTAAACCGCTGCACTCCCGTCTCGCAAACATTAGTTAAATATTATTAACCCCTAATCTGCCGTCCCTAACATCGTCGACACCTACCTACATTTATTAACCATTATTCTGCCGCCCCCAACGTCGCCGCCACTATACTAAAGTTATTAACCCCTAAATCTAAGTCTAATCCTAACACCCCCTACCTTAAATATAATTAAAATAAATCTAAATAAATATTCCTATCATTAACTAAATAATTCCTATTTAAAACTAAATACTTACCTTTAAAATAAACCCTAAGATAGCTACAATATAACTAATAGTTACATTGTAGCTAGCTTAGGATTTATTTTTATTTTACAGGCAAGTTTGTATTTATTTTAACTAGGTAGAATAGTTACTAAATAGTTATTAACTATTTAATAACTACCTAGCTAAAATAAATACAAAGTTACCTGTAAAATAAAACCTAACCTAAGTTACAATTACACCTAACACTACACTATAATTAAAATAATTCCCTAAATTAAATACAATTAAATACAATTAAATAAAATTATTTAAAGTACAAAAAAAACACTAAATTACAGAAAATAATAAACAAATTACAAGACGGCATCAGCCAATAGGATTTTTTTTACCTTAATTACGATTGGCTGATAGAATTCTATCAGCCAATTGGAATTGAAGGGACGCCATCTTGGATGACGTCATTTAAAGGAACCTTCATTCAGTCTTAGCCGTCGGATGAAGAGGATGCTTCGCGTCGGATGTCTTGCAGATGGACCCGCTCCACGCCGGATGGATGAAGATAGGAGATGCCGTCTGGATGAAGACTTCTGCCCGTGTGGAGGACCACTTCGCCCGGCTTGGCTGAAGACTTCTCCCGGCTTCGTTGAGGACTTTGGCCCGTTTGGATGAAGACTTCTCCCGGTAAGGTGATCTTTAAGGGGTTAGTGTTAGGTTTTTTTAAGGGGCTATTGGGTGGGTTTTAGAGTAGGGTTGGTTGTGTGGGTGGTGGGTTTTAATGTTGTGGGGGGATTTGTAATTTTTTTTACAGGTAAAAGAGCTGATTACTTTGGGGCAATGCCCCGCAAAAGGCCCTTTTAAGGGCTATTTGTAATTTAGTGTAGGGTAGGGCTTTTTATTTTGGGGGGCTTTTTTATTTTGTTAGGGGGATTAGATTAGGTGTAATTAGTTTAAAAATCTTGTAATTTGTTTATTATTTTCTGTAATTTAGTGTTTGTTTGTTTTTGTACTTTAGATAATTTTATTTAATTGTATTTAATTTAGGGAAATAATTTAATTATTGTGTAGTGTTAGGTGTAATTGTAACTTAGGTTAGGTTTTATTTTACAGGTAACTTTGTACTTATTTTAGCTAGGTAGTTATTAAATAGTTAATAACTATTTAATAACTATTCTACCTAGTTAAAATAAATACAAACTTGCCTGTAAAATAAAAATAAATCCTAAGATAGCTACAATGTAACTATTACTTATATTGTAGCTAGCTTAGGGTTTATTTTATAGGTAAGTATTTTGTTTTAAATAGGAATTATTTAGTTAATGATAGGAATTTTTATTTAGATTTCTTTTAATTATATTTAAGTTAGGGGGTGTTAGGGTTAGACTTAGGTTTAGGGGTTAATAAATTTAGTATAGTGGCGGCGACATGGGGGGGGCAGATTAGGGGTTAATAAATGTAGGTAGGTGGCGGCGACATTGGGGCAGCAGAGTAGGGGTTAATAAATATAATGTAGGGTTCGGCGATGGGGCCCACAGATTAGGGGTTAATAATATTTAACTAATGTTTGCGAGGCAGGAGTGCGGCGGTTTAGGGGTTAAAATGTTTATTATAGTGGCAGCGACGTTGGGGGCGGCAGATTAGGGGTTCATAAGTGTAGGTAGGTGGCGGCGGCGACATTGGGGGCGGCAGAGTAGGGGTTAATAAATATAATGTAGGGTTCGGCAATCGGGGCAGCAGATTAGGGGTTCATAAGTATAATGTAGGTGTCGGCGGTGTCCG
Source organism: Bombina bombina (assembly GCF_027579735.1). Classification (NCBI taxonomy): domain Eukaryota; kingdom Metazoa; phylum Chordata; class Amphibia; order Anura; family Bombinatoridae; genus Bombina; species Bombina bombina. The sequence goes on along the minus strand of NC_069502.1, from coordinate 394,555,628 downwards.
GAGCGGCAGATTAGGGGTTAATAAGTATAATATAGGTGTTGGCGATGTCGGAGGTGGCAGATTAGGGGTTAATAAGTGTAAGATTAGGGGTTTTTAGACTCGGGGTTCATGTTAGGGTGTTAGGTGTAGACATAAAATGTATTTCCCCATAGGAATCAATGGGGCTGTGTTAAGGAGTTTTACGCTACTTTCTTGCAGGTGTTAGACTTTTTTCAGCCGGCTCTCCCCGTTGATTCCTATGGGGAAATCCTGCACAAGCACGTTACACCAGCTCACTGCTAACGTAAGCAGAGCTGCTATTAGAGTGCGGTAATGAGCAAAATTTTGCTCAACGCTCACTTCTTGTCTGGTTTGTAAAAACTTGTAATACATGTCTGTAAGTGAGCGGTGAGCATAAACTGCTCGTTAGCACCGCACAGCCTCTAAAGCAAAACTCGTAATCTAGGTGTTTGTTATTTTTTGTAATTTAGTGTTTGTTATTTTTGTAATTTAGTATTTTTTATTTTTTGTAATTTTAGATTTAATTTTTTTTAGTAGTGTTAGTTTTTTTTAATGTGTAATTTAGTTTTTTTAATTGGTAGTTATTTTAATTTTAGTATAATAGTTGTTAGGTTAATTGTTAGTTTAAACTTCGTTTTTTTTTTTATTTATTTCACAGGTAAGTTTTTATTTATTTAAAGTTAGGGATATTGTAATTTTAATTTAAAGTTAGGGGGTTGTTAGGTTTAGGGGTTAATAGTTAAATTTAGTTTTTTGCAATGTGGGGGTCTGGCAGTTTAGGGGTTAATAGGTTTATTTAGTGGCAGTGATGTGGAAGGCCAGAGTTTTAGGGGTTAATAACTTTATTTAGTGGTGGTGATGTTGGGGAGTATCGGAATAGGGGTTAATAACTTTTATTAGTGGCGGTGATGTTAGGAGCAGCAGATTAGGGGTTAATAACTTTAATATAGTGTTTGCAATGTGGGAGGGCCTTGGTTTAGGGGTTAATAGGTAGTTTATGAGTGTACTTTGTAACATTTTAGTTATGGGTTTTGTGTAACGCAAGCATTTTAGCCTCACCGCACATTCTCTAATACCGGCGTTATGGAAATCCCATGCAAAAACATAATTTTTTTGAGTGCAGGATTGAAGTTGCATTACAGGCTAAAATGCTTGCGGGTATAGCTATACCGACAGGACTAGTAATGGCTTGCTATGTTCTGACGATGCGCCCAGATACACGGTTATCTAAAACTGTTATTCCTCCTTATTTATATTATTTTTAATGAAGTTCTTTGTTCCAAGCATACTGTATGAAATGGTGTGATTAGGATTATGTCATTGTTTAACCCCATGTACTGTAACCCTTGTCTATAAAAGTATGTGATGCCTTAATATAAACAGAACAGTGATTGGACTTTACTTGCTGGCTGTCTAAATGCTGTTCACCGAGATATCTTGTCAAGTAACCCATTCAGTTCCAGGTGAAGGTGTAGAATGCTGCTAAGTGTCAAGTGATACCCCCGGCTATAAGATAACGCCTCACATATATATTTGTTAAGATTGTAATAAATAAGATTGAAAATAAAGAGGTGACCACTGTTGTTACTTTGATTACATTACTCAACTTTTATCAAGGATTATTTTGTTATTATTTGCATTCTAACTAACCATAACACTCTGCTTTGTAAATGAGCTTGCTAAGAAAGTGTCATGTTTCTGTCTGCTAGATAAAAAGAAGAACAGACTATATAAAGAAAGAAGTTATTAGTCAGAGATTTCTCTTAGATTTCTATATAGCATCATAACCATTGCCAATTACATTTTTAGAGAATAAGTGTTAAGCAAATTATTTAACAAAAGCTCAAGAATGTTATGATCTAGATAGATCGATAGATAGATAGATAGATAGATAGATAGATAGATAGATAGATTTTGATCATAATAAATTATCACAAATATGAGGAATTTTAGGAACCCAACCTAATTGAATTTTACTGAACTATACTTCATATCAAATCTACACTTTTATTTACTTAATGGATGATATGAACATTTACAATGCAAAATAACAATAAATATGGGACATATAAAAAAGGAATAGTCCACAAATTTTGTAAAAAAAAAAATAATAAAATTATTGAAATGAAATAAGAAATCCAAAACTATTTTCACATAAAAAATCAAAACTTGCATCTTGTTGCAACTAACCCTGGCTACATATGTTTTTCTCATTCAATTATCATAAGCATGCAAAATAACACAAAGTCATAATACCATTCCTCAAAGATCAAATTTATCGTCCATTCCAATCTAAAGTAAATCAATGCATATACATTCAACAAATGATTTACTTAGACTCCTAATACCCTGATGGCAATATATATATTTTAATGCCATACAAAATACTTCCCTCTAAAGCTCCCATCTAGATATTAACAGAATCCATATAATATAGCTTGTTTTGGTAATATATACTTAGACTTATTACCTCCATTCCCATTAACCAATCAAGAAATCAAAGTATTTGCCTCCATATTGAAATCTCCCCTTTCCTGCAGTGTATAAGTAATTTTATTTTCATATTCATAAAAACATTTAGCTCTATACCTTTACCATACTGGAGAACAGACATAAAATATCTGACTAAGGGTAAAGGACAATTAAATCCATAATATATATTTAGTAAATGAAAAGGCATTTTTCCCAGAGTTTTTTTAATTTGTAAGCATTGTTACCAAATGTGAATTCTGCTTCTGTGCAACAATGCTGTCAGGCCTAAATTCATCATATGCTTATCAAGAACAGCTATATACAGGCCTTGAAAAATCCACTTGTCCCCTCATATGGGACGAATAAAAATACTGCATGTGCGACTTAGACATTTTGGGCAGCTAGAAGCTGCTGAAGCTTTAAACTGAAGCTGCTGAAGCTTTAAACTCTTGTTTTAAAGACTTAGTTGCAGTTGCTGTTAGAAATTGGGTGTGAGACCTGTGCCTGCAGTATGTATTGATATATATATATATATATATATATATATATATATATATATATATATATATATATATATATATATATAAAGTGCTGTCCCTTCAGCCCCAACCACTTAGCAGGGATGCCTTAGTGTAAGAGGTATATTACAGCATTTCAGAGCAAGGAAACCCAGCAACCAACATGATAGTGAAGCAGAGAAAGTAGGAGTGGCCAAGGAATGTGGGGTGCTTAGTACTGGTGAAAGCAAGTGCTTTGAGCATTTGCAGTAGTGCATTGTTAGCAAAAGAGGAGTGCTGGAGGACAGTACAAGAACAGTGTGACAGTAGAGCAAAGTAGTCATTATGAGGGCAGAAATTGTCTTTGGGTGTGAAAATAAAGCAGCAGGGGATGACAGTAATGGTTCTCTGAGTCCCACTTCCTACAAATAAAACAGCACCTGCTGCTCATACAAATGTACACAGAGCTTTAGGTCAATGGCTGCCCCTTCCCTCTCTGTAACTTTATTCTAACATGCTTCTTCTTTCCTTCACTCTCTATTACCCAGTTACCTACTCTTCCTTCTCCTTTATATTTTGACTGTTCATTGTAATATAAATAATTATTTATATGAATAATCTCTGTACATGACACTCACCTCCCTCCTCTGTCACTTTTCTTTCACTCCTATCTTCTCTTTTCTCATGCATCCCCTCTCTGTTTTTTTCCTGTCTCTTTATTATGTCCCTCACATCACTTCCTTCAACCTCCCTTCATTCTTACTTGCTTCTCCCTATCCCTACCATCCTCCCTTCTCTCTACCCACATTCCTTTACAATTTCTCTTAATGCACCTTCCCCACTTCTATCTATTTCTCTCTCTCTTCTTTCTCCCTCCCTCTTCTGTCTCATCATCTCATCCCTCTCTCTTCCTCCCTTCTAAATGATCTTCCTCCTCTCTCCCTTTTAATTTTTTTTCTCCCTCCCACACACCCTCTGTGTCCCTTCCTCCATGCTCTCTGCCCCTACTCCTAGCACTTCCCCATCCCTCTCACTCTTTCATTCCACACTTCTCTCACCCTTCCTTCTCCCTAGCCCTTCTATCCTCCCTTCCCTCTGACAACATATTTTCTCTTTGTCCGTTAAACCACATTCTCCCTTTTCTCTATCCCTCCCCCTTTCTCTCTCCTTTACTCCATTCTCGCTCAACCTACCTACTTTATTTATCCATCCTTCCATTCATTCTCACTCCCTCCTTCCCCTGTTTTATCCCTCTGGTCACTCTCTCTTTCTTCCCATCTCTCTGCCCCCATTCTAATTTCTCCCGTTTTCTGTCCCCTCCATCCCAATTGTTTCTTTCTCCCTACCACACAATCATATTGTCCATTCCTGGATCCTTTTACCATTTCTTTACTCCTCCTTTCCTCACTTTTCTCTCACTCCCCTCTTGATCTCATTTATACCTTCCAATATCCTCTATCTCCCTCTCTATTATTTCTCTCTTTCCTTCCTTTTTTCTTTTCTCACTTCTCACTCCATTCTCTCTTCCTCCTACCATTCATTTACTCTCATCCTTCTTGTAGTTTTATAGATAAACTTTATTAGCTGTGCATATCAGTACATATATTATGCATAAAAGCAGCATATTAATTAAGAGTAGGATATAAGCATAAAATAAGTATAATTTGGTTTTAGTAATTGCCTACTACCATATTAACTATGTGTGCAGCCTTTATCTGCTACGATCAGATAACTGCAGACTTGACTGACACTTCAGAACTATGTCAAGCCTCTGCCATCTACATTTTGAACTAAGTGTCCAGCCTCTGCCTATTGCAACCTAAACTGAGTGTCTAGTCTCTGCCTACTACCATCTGAAATGTCTTTCAAGCCTCAGACTACTGACATTGGAACTATGCGTCCAGCCTCTGTCGGTAACTATTTGAAATGTGTGCCCAGGCATTGCCACCAGATATTTGAACTGTGTGACTACGATCTGTTTGCTGCCATCTGAACTGTGTGGCCAGCCTTTGCCAGTTGTCATCTAAACTATGTGTCCTGGTATCTGAGAAAGAAACTTCTCTTTTCATTTAAGAGAATACGTTTATATTTTTTTTAAAAAGCTTACAAGTGTAAAATATAGTGGAAGCATATAACTGCATAATATGCTGAGATGGTGAAATTTGAAGTTGAAAAGGTGGTCTGGTAGGATTTTTACTGGGACAAGTAGCAGTTGGGGAAATTTTTCCACACACACACACACACACACACACATATATATATATATATATATATATATACTATATATATACACAAAGAGAGAAGCACACTCACAGGAACGAACAACTATTATTAGCCTGTTCTATTGTGATTTACCACCTGGGTGCAGCTTCTCTTAGCCCAGTAATGCTTTTCACAGAAAAGAACTTTCCTGTAGTATATAAGTCTGATCCCGCCTATTACAGTCAGTCCAGCGCCGAAATACCAAGCAATTCCTCTCTGAACAAGGAACACAGCAACCCCAGACGATTGTTTCGGCCTTTATTGGGCCTCGTCAGTGAGGTGTAGCCATATTCCTCTAAGCACATTGAGCAAGGAGTCCACGTCTGGTTTCCCCTTTTTCCCATAGGGAGACTAAATACACACAGAGAGAAGCACACTCACAGGAACGAACAACTGGTTAAATATTATTGTTAACCTGTTCTATGGCGATTTACCACCTGGGTGTGCTTCTCTCTGTGTGTATTTAGTCTCCCTATGGGAGACTAAAAAAAAAGCCCAATAAAGGCCGAAACGATCGTCTGGGGTTGCTGTGTTCCTTGTTCAGAGAGGAATTGCCTGGTATTTAGGTGCTGGACTGACTATAATAGGCAGAATCAGACTGATATGCTACAGGAAAGTTCTACTCTGTGAAAAGCATTACTGGGCTAAAAGAAGCTGCACCCAGGGGGTAAATCTCCTTAGAACAGGCTAACAAAGGTATTGACCGGTTGTTCGTTCCTGTGAGTGTGCTTCTCTCTGTGTGTATTTAGTCTCCCTATGGGGAAAAAGGGGAAATCAGACATGGACTCCTTGCTCAGTGTGCTTAGAGGAATATGGCTTATGGCTACACCTCACTGACAAGGCCCAATGAAGGCCAAAACGATCGTCTGGGGTTGCTGTGTTTCTTGTTCAGAGAGGAATTGCCTGGTATTTCGGTGCTGGACTGACTATAATAGACAGAATCAGACTGATATGCTACAGGAAAGTTCTACTCTGTGAAAAGCATTACTGGGCTAAAAGAAGCTGCACCCAGGTGGTAAATAGCTATAGAACAGGCTAACAATGGTATTGAGCCGGTTGTTCTTCCTGTGAGTGCACTTCTCTCTGTGTGTATTTAGTCTCCCTATGGGAAAAAGGGGAAACCAGATGTGGACTCCTTGCTCAGTGTGCTTAGAGGAATACGGCTACACCTCACTGACGAGGCCCAGTGAAGGCCGAAACGATCGTCTGGGGTTGCTGTGTTCCTTGTTTAGAGAGGAACTGCCTGGTATTTCGGTGCTGGACTGACTATAATTGGCGGAATCAGACTGATATGCTACAGGAAAGTTCTATTCTGTGAAAAGCATTACTAGGCTAAAAGAAGCTGCACCCAGGTGGTAAATCGCTATAGAACAGGCTAACAATGGTATTGAGTCGGTTGTTCTTCCTGTGAGTGTGCTTTTCTCTCTGTGTTTTTAGTCTCCCTATGGGAAAAAAGGGAAACCAGACGTGGACTCCTTGCTCAGTGTGCTTAGAGGGATATGGCTACACCTCACTAACGAGGCCCAATGAAGTCCGAAACGATCGTCTGGGATTGCTGTGTTCCTTGTTCAGAGAGGAATTGCCTGGTATTTCGGTGCTGGACTGACTATAATAAGCGGAATCAGACTGATATACTACAGGAAAGTTCTACTCTGTAAAAAGCATTACTGGGCTAAAAGAAGCTGCACCCAGGTGGTAAATCGCAATAGAACAGGCTAACAATGGTATTAAGCCAGTTGTTCGTTCCTGTGAGTGTGCTTCTCTCTGTGTGTATTTATATATATATATATATATATATGTGTGTGTATTACTTGTTAACAAAGAGTTAGATTACAAGTTTTGCGTTGCGGCTTTTAACGATGAAAATAGGGCATTTTCAGTGTTAAAACAGCACCGCAGCTATTACAAGTGTTGTCGGTATAGGTGTATCGCACACCTTTTAGCCTGTACCACAAAGTCAGACATTTTTTTATGGGATTCCCATAGTGCCGTTATTACGAGTTTTGCGGTGAGGCTAAAAAGTGAGCGTTACAGCCTAAAACTACAAGATCTGTACCGCCATCTAAAGTCAGTAGTTATGAGTTTTACGCTACAAAGCTGTTACAAAGTACACTTACACCCATAAACTACCTATTAACTCCTAAACCAAGGCCCTCCCACATCGCAAACACTACAATAAATTTATTAACCCCTAATCTGCCACTCCTGACATCGCCGCCACTAAAAAAATGTATTAACCCCTATTCCGCCGCTCCCCGACATTGTCGCCACTATAATAAACCTATTAACCCCTAAACCGCAAGCCCCCCACAACAAAATATACTAAAATAAACTATTAACCCCTAAACCGAAAGCCCCCACAACAAAATAAACTAATTTAAACTAGTAACCCCTAAACCTAACGTCCCCCTAACTTTATATTAAAATTACAATTTCCCTATCTTAAATAAAATTAAAACTTATTTGTCAAATTAAAAAAAAAAAATAAACTAACAATAAAACTATTATAATTATTAAACTAAAATTAAACTAACTACCAATTAAATAAAACTAAACTACACATTAAAAAACACTACTCTAAAAATTACAAAAAGTATCTAATTACAAAAAATAAAAATGAACTAAATTATATATAAAACCAAACAGTAAATTACGAAAAATAACAAATTATCAAAAATAAAAAAGAATTACACCTATCAAAATAAAAAAGCCCACCCAAAAAAAAAAACCTAGCCTACAATAAACTACCAATGACCCTTAAAAGGGCCTTTTGTGGGGCATTGCCCTAAAGATATCAGCTTTTTTACCTGTAAAAAAAATACAATCCCCCCAACAGTAAAACCCACCACCCAACCAACCCCCCCAAATAAAAAAAACTATCTAAAATAACCTAAGCAAACCATTGCCCTGAAAAGGGCATTTGTATGGGCATTGCCCAAACCCTAATCTAAAAAAAAAAACTTAAAAAAGCCTAACACTAAACCCCTACGATCCACTTACAGTTTTTGAAGTCCCGCTGGAAGGATCCATCCAGCCGGCGAAGTCATCATCCATGCGACAAGAAGTCTTCATCCAGGCGGCCTCTTCTATCTTCATCCAGCCGGCGAAGTCCTCATCCAGGTGGCAAGACTGGGTCCATCCTGAAGACATCCGGCGCGGAGCATTCTCTTCATACGGTCACGAATGCAATTCAAGATGGCGTCCCTTGCATTCCTATTGGCTGAAAATTTTGAATCGGCCAATAGGAATTAGAGCTGCTAAAATCCTATTGGCTGTTCAAATCAGTCAATAGGCTTTAAGCAGCTCTCATTCTATTGGCTAATTCGAAATAGAAGGGCCCTTGGTAGTTTGGGGGGTGGGGGTTTGTATAGTGTTAGGGGGTGTTTGTATTTTTTTTTAGTAAAAGAGCTGTTTATCTCAGGGCAATACCCCACAAAAGGCCCTTTTAAGGGCCCTTGGTAGTTTATTCTAGAGTCGTTTTTTTATTTTGGGGTGGGTTTTTTTTAGAATAGGATTAATCTTTATTTTTTGGGATATTTTTATTTTTTGTAATTTAGGTTTTAGTGTAAGGCAGGGTTTTATTTCACAGGTAAGTTTGTATTTATTTTAACTAGTTAGTTAGTAAATAGTTAATAACTATTTACTAACTAGTCTACCTAGTTAAAATAAATACAAACTTACCTGTGAAATAAAAATAAAACCTAAGCTAGGTACAATATAACTATTAGTTATATTGTAGCTAGCTTAGGTTTTATTTCACAGGTAAGTATTTAGTTTTAACTAGGTATTATTTAGTTAATAATTGTAAATTTAATTTAGATCTAATTTAATTATGTTAAAGTTAGGTGGGTTAGGTTTAGGGTTAGGGTTAGGCTTAGGGGTTGATATAGTTTAATTTAGCTTGTTGCAATGTGGGGGGCTGGCGGTTTAAGGGTTAATAATTTTATTTAGTTAATAATTGTAAATTTAATTTAGCTATATTTTTATTATGTTAAAGTTAGGGGATGTTAGGGTTAGGTTTAAGGTTACGTTAGGGTTAAGGTTACATTAGGGTTAGGTTTAGGGGTTAATATAGTTTAATTTAGCTTGTTGTGATGTGGGGGCTGGTGGTTTAGGGGTTAATAAATGTAGTATAGTGGTGGCGATATCGGGAGCGGCAGATTAGGGGTTAATAATTTTATTTAGGTAGTGGCAATATCGGGAGCCTGCCTACAGTTATTAAAGGTTAATAACTGTAGGCAGGCGTCAGCGATGTTGGGGACAGCAGATTAGGGGTGTTTAGACTCAGAGTTTATGTTAGGGTGTTACTTTTAAACTGTATTTTTATTTCCCTATAGACATCAATGGGGCTGGGTTACGGAACTTTTGTTTCCGGGATCGCAGGTGTTAGGTTTTGTTTTTTTGCCAGCTCTCCCCATTGATGACTATGGGGAAATCGTGCACGAGCACGTCTCAGCAGCGCTCTGATTGTGTGCGGTATGGAGCTCAATGCAACCATATCGCACGCAAAAGGCGTATGTTTGAAAACTTGTAATGGCAACGCTATAGAAAATTAAATAACGTAACTTTTGTTGCGTTCATTAATTTCTCTATAGCGCTCAAAACTCGTAATCTAGCTGAAAGGTTTTTTAATTTTAAATATGTGAAGATATTAATCATTGGGGGTTCAAATTCAAGACACTTAAAGGAATATGAAACCTCCAACTTTTTTTTTCATTATTCAGACATTGGCCCATATTTATCAAGGTCTGTCGGACCTGATCCGACAGTGTGGATCAGGTCCGACAGACCTCGCTGAATACGGTGAGCAATACGCTCGCCGTATTCAGCATTGCACCAGCAGCTCAAAAGACCGTCCCCTGCCCTACTCGATCGGGTTGATTTCCGGCGATGTCTGTCCGCCTGCTCAGAGCAGGCGGACAGGTTATGGAGCAGCGGTCTTTGTGACCGCTGCTTCATAACTGCTGTTTCTGACGAGCCTGCAGGCTCGCCAGAAACACGGGGCCTCAAGATCCATTCGGAGCTTGATAAATATGCCCCCTAAACCGCTGACTCCCCACATCCCCAACACTAAATAAACCTATTAACCCCTAAACCACCGACCCCCACATCACCAACAATAAATGAACCGATTAATCCCTAAACCGCTGACCCCCACATCACAAATACTTTATTAAACTTATTAACCCCTAATCCGCCGACCCCCCACATCGCCAACACTAAATAAACCTTTTAACCCCTAAACCGCTGACCCCCCACATCGCAACTACCATAATAAACCTATTAACCCCTAAACCGCCGGCTCCCCACATCGCAACTACTATAATAAAACTATTAACCCCTAAATTGCCGGGCCCCCAATTCACAACACACTAAATTAAACTATTAACCCCTAAACCTAACACCCCCTAACTTTAAATAAAAGTTACAATATCCTAACTACCTTAAAAAAAAAAATTCCGGTAAAATAAAAAAAAACTAAGCTTAAACTATAAATTAAACCTTACATTACTATTTTAAAAAACTAAAATAAATGAAAAATAAAAAACCTAAGTTACAAAATTAAAAAATCCTAACACTAAAAAAGTTTTAAAAAATCTAAGATTACAAAAAAAACACTAAAATTACGAAAAACTTAAAAAAATCTAAGATTACAAAAAATAATAAATGAAATTATCCAAAATAATAAAAAACTAAAAAATTTATGCTTACCTGATAAATTTATTTCGCCTAGATTACGAGTTTGGCGTTAGCCTTAAAAAGCAGCGTTGAGAGGCCCCAACGCTGCTTTTTAACACCAGCTGGTATTACGAGTCAGGCAGGAAAGGGTCTACCGCTCACTTTTCTTCCGCGACTCGAGGCTACCGCAAATCCCCTTACGTCAATTGCATATCCTATCTTTTCTATGGGATTTGCCTAACGCTGGTATTACGAGTCTTGTAAGAAGTGAGCGGTAGACCCTCTCCTGTCAAGACTCCTACCGCATTTAAAAGTATGTAGTTAAGAGTTTTATGAACGCCGGAACATAAAACTCTTAACCAAAGTGCTAACAAGTACACTAACACCCATAAACTACCTATTAACCCTAAACCGAGCCCCCCCCCCACATAGCAAACACTATAATAAATATTTTTAACCCCTAATATGCCGACCGGACATCGCCGCCACCTACATTATACTTATGAACCCCTAATCTGCTGCCCCTAACATCGCCGACACCTACATTATAGTTATTAACCCCTAATCTGCCGCCCCCAACGTCGACGCAACCTAACTACACTTATTAACCCCTAATCTGCCAACCGGACATCGCCGCCACTTTAATAAATGTATTAACCCCTAAACCGCTGCACTCCCGCCTCGCAAACACTAGCTAATTTTTATTAACCCCTAATCTGCCTGCCCTAATATCGCCGACACCTACATACATTTATTAACCCCTAATCTGCCACCCCCAACGTCGCCGCTATTATAATAAAGTTATTAACCCCTAAACCTAAGTCTAACCCTAACACCCCCCTAATTTAAATATAATTTAAATACATCTAAATAAAATAACTACAATTAAATAAATACTTACCTGTAAAATAAACCATAAGATAGCTACAATATAACTAATCTATAACTATCTTATGATTTATTTTTATTTTACTGGCAACTTTGTATTTATTTTAACTAGGTACAATAGTTATTAAATAGTTATTAACTATTTAATAGCTACCTAGCTAAAATAAGTACAAATTTACCTGTAAAATAAATCCTGACCTAAGTTACAATTACACCTAACACTACACTATCATTAAATAAAGTTCAATCCGATTGGCTGATTGGATCATCCAATAGAAATGACCTCGCATTCTATTGGCTGATCCAATCAGCCAATCGGATTGAACTTCAATCCGATTGGCTGATAGCATCAACCAATCAGATTTTTCCTACCTTAATTTCGATTGGCTGATAGAATCCTATCAGCCAATCAGAATTTGAGGGACGCCATCTTGGATGACGTCATATAAAGGAATATTCATTCGTCATTAGTCGTCGGCCTAGAAGGATGTTCTGCGCCGGAGGTCTTCAAAATGGAGCCGTTCCTCGTCGGATGGATGAAGATAGAAGATGCCGCTTGGATGAAGCCTTCTCCCGGTCCGGATGTCCTCTTCTGCCCTCATAGGATGAAGACTTCTGCCGGTCTGGATGTCCTCTTCTGGCCCATCGGATGAAGACTTCTGGACGGATCGGATGACCACTGGTGCCCGGCTGGGTGAAGACGGCTCAAGGTAGGGTGATCTTCAATGGGGTAGTGTTTTTTAAGGGGGTATTGGGTGGGTTTTAGAGTAGGGGTGTGTGGGTGGTGAGTTGCAATGTTGGGGGGGTATTGTATTCTTTTTTTTACATGTAAAAGAGCTGATTACTTTTGGGCAATGCCCCGCAAAAGGCCCTTTTAAGGGCTATTTGTAATTTAGTATAGGGTAGGGCTTTTTATTATTTTGGGGGGCTTTTTATTTTATTAGGGGGCTTAGATTAGGTGTAATTAGTTTAAACTTCTTGTTATTTTTATTTTTATTCGTAATTTAGTGTTTGTTTTTTTTCGTAATTTAATTTATTGAATTTAATTGTAATTAATTGTAGGTAGTTTAGGTAATTTGTTTAATGATAGTGTAGTGTTAGGTGTAATTGTAACTTAGGTTAGGATTTATTTTACAGGTAATTTTGTTCTTATTTTAGCTAGGTAGTTATTAAATAGTTAATAACTATTTAATAACTATTGTACCTAGTTAAAATAAATACAAAGTTGCCTGTAAAATAAAAATAAATCATAAGATAGCTACAATGTAACTATTAGTTATATTGTAGCTATCTTATGGTTTATTTTACAGGTAAGTATTTAGTTTTAAATAGGAATAATTTATTTAACTGTAGTTATTTTGTTTAGATGTAGTTAAATTATATTTAAATTAGGGGGGTGTTAGGGTTAGACTTAGGTTTAGGAGTTAATAACTTTATTATAGTAGCGGCGACGTTGGGGATGGCAGATTAGGGGTTAATAAATGTAAGTAGGTGTCGGTGATGTTAGGGCAGGCAGATTAGGGGTTAATAAAAATTAACTAGTGTTTGCGAGGCGGAAGTGCTGCGGTTTAGGGGTTAATACATTTATTAAAGTGGCGGCGATGTCCGGTCAGCAGATTAGGAGTTAATAAGTGTAGTTAGGTTGCGGCGACGTTGGGGGAGGCAGATTAGGGGTTAATAACTATAATGTAGGTGTCGGCGATGTTGGGGGCAGCAGATTAGGGGTTCATAAGTATAATGTAGGTGCCGGCGGAGTCCGGAGCGACAGATTAGGGGTTAATAATAAAATGCAGGTGGCGACGATGTCGGGGGCGGCAGATTAGGAGTTAATAAGTGTAAGATTAGGGGTATTTAGACTCGGGGTTCATGTTAGGGTGTTAGGTGCAGACATATTTTTTATTTTCCCATAGGAAAAAATAGGGCTGCGTTAGAAGCTGGACGCTGCTTTTTTGCAGGTGTTAGGTTTTTTTCCAGCCAGCTCAGCCCCATTGTTTCCTATGGGGAAATCGTGCACGAGCACGTTTTGCCAGTTTACCGCTACCGTAAGCAACGCTGGTATTGAGGTGAGATGTTGAGCTAAATTCTGCTCTACGCTCACCTTTTTGCGGCTAACGCCAGGTTTAAAAAAACCTGTAATACCAGCGTTGGCTTAAGGGAGCGGTGGAAAAAAAAGGAGCGTTAGAGACGCAAGCCTTACCGACAAAAACTCGTAATCTAGCCGTTTCTTTCCAGACATGGAGAGTCCACAAAGTCATTCCAATTACTAGTGGGATATTCACTCCTGGCCAGCAGGAGGAGGCAAAGAGCACCACAGCAAAGCTGTTAAGTGTCACTTCCCTCAAAAACTGTTGATTACACCTAGGTGTACAACCCTAGGGGGCGCTGAAGACTAATGGAATTTTTGCAAATCAAATGCTACTTGCAGACAGAAAAAGGATATATATCAATCAGTATGATACACAACTCAACAATACCAGAAAGGAAATTATTAGTATGTCAAATTCTTAATAAAAATCAAGACCCACAAATGTACAGATAGTGTATAGACCAATATGCAAATCACCAAACAATAGCTAATGTGTAAAACAATATAATATATTGAATTATAATATACAATAACCATTCAGTAGTTATATATTATACTATACTGGTTAACTTAGCTGAATCCATATGTAGGGGTCTAATATATAAAAGTCCGGTATTTATGGATTTCCAAAATTGTACATCTGTTGAAGTGGTTCATCCGAATAAGTCCTCCTATGTGGTGGGCAGCTCCTCTCGTGAAGATGGATAAAGAAACTGGAATCTGTTAAAGGAATCACAAAGAGAGAGGTTGCCTCCTAGTGCAACTCTGCTGGAATAATTGTAGTAACAGATCAGGTAGATGGTATAATACTCACAAAATGAGCAGCCCCCATGTGCTAATTGGTGCAGGCTGGGGAATTGCAGTAACCCAGCTACACTGATCCTGCAACAGGATGGTGGATCCAGGTAATCCAGAGAATAAAAAAAGCTCAGGCTTCCAAACCGTGGATAAAAGGTAATTTATTTAAAAGCAAGGATGTACTCAATACACCCCAACCAAAGTAATAATAAATGTTTTAAAAACAGTTGCAACACGTTTCTCAGCCAGACAGGCTGTTTCATCAGGCATCTGTCTTAACAATGGAAGCTCTGGCTTTTTATAAAACATAAAACATGGTAACCCCACCCCCACCCCTCCCTTTTCCCCATGTTTATACAATTGTGCTAATTAGCAATTCACTATTGGCAACAAGTAAACAAACATATAGCAAATGGATACAATATAACAAGCCCTCATCTTGTACAAGTAGTGAGCTTCATCCACATAGATATAAAATAACATCTTATTGCAAAATGCTAGAAACCTCTCTCTAGAGAACAATCAACGCCACTTGACCCTATGTTGTAATAACAGAAGGAAAAATACCTTGTCTAAATAATTATTTGGTACAATTTTGTTTTTTTAAAAAGAACATCATACTGTCAATTGTGTGAAGGTATAGCCTCTCAATATTAGATACGGGTTTTACCTGTACTCACTTAAAGAAAGTATCGTTTTGTGGAAATGAACTAATATTTATTTATTTATTTATAAAATATTTTACCAGGAAGGATACATTGAGATTTCTCTCGTTTTCAAGTATGTCCTGGGACCACAAAACATTGCATTGATACAATAGGGTACAATAAAATACAAAAACAATAATAATACACAATATATGCAAACATTTAACATAGAGCAGGTACAAAATATTTAATCAACCATGACAGGAGCATTCTGTTTTGAGATATGCAGAGAGGGATCTCTTAAAGGCTATTAGGCTTGGGGAAGGTTTGAAAGTGTGCGGGAGGTCATTCCATAACTGTGGTGCTCGGTAGGAAAAGGAGGATCGAGCTGCTTTCTTTTTGTATTGAGGCAAGCTAAATAATGTGCTGTTATTGGATCGGAGGTTATAGGAGGTGGGAATAGCAGGGGAGAGCATTCTGCTCAGGTAGGGTGGGAGCTTCCCAGAAAGGCTCTTAAAGACAAGGCAGGAAAGATGGAGGGTGCGTCTGGATTCCAGCGACAGCCAGTTTAGTTCTTTTAGCATGTCACAATGGTGGGTCCTGTAGTTACATTGTAGCACAAAGCGACAGAACGAGTTATATAATGTATTTAGTTTATTAAGGTGAGTTTGCGGAGCAGGTGCATATACTATGTCTCCATAATCCAAGATAGGTATCAGCATTTGCTGTACAATCTTTTCCTTTACTGTAGGGCTGAGGCAAGATTTGTTTCTGTACAGGGCACCTAGTTTTGGATAAAGTTTAGAGGCAAGTATTTCTATGTGGAGTCCAAAAGATAGATTGGGGTCTAACAACATACCTAAGTATTTAAAAGAGTGGACTGCGGTCAGCGTGCAATTGGATTTTGTTTTGATGCGAAGATGGGAATTTTGTAATTTTTGTAATTTAGGTCCCGTTCCAAAGATCATTGTGACAGTTTTGTCAGTGTTTAGGAAGAGTTTGTTTTTCGAGATCCACTTTTCTACCTCTGTGAACTGGTCTTGGAGCACTGCTTCAAGCTGCGGCAGATCAGATATGTTTGCATAAATGACCGTGTTGTCTGCGTAAATAATGTGAATAGTAGGGGGCCGAGAATGGAACCTTGGGGAACACCACACATGACTGGGAGAGGGAGGGAGTCACTGTTAGAAACAGAGACATATTGTGATCGATCCAATACATATGATTTAAACCAGGTTAACGGGCGATCAGCAATACCAGAGTTTTTTAGTTTGAGAAGTAGTATGTCATGGTCCACTGTGTCAAAAGCCTTAGCAAAATCAAGGAAAATAGCTCCAGTTAGGTCTCCTTGTTCCATGCCAGTTTGGATGTCGTTGCAAACTTTTAGGAGGGCAGTTGTAGTGGAGTGATTCGGTCTAAAACCTGATTGATCAGGGGTCAGATAGTTAGAAAGTTGATAATACGCATTATTGGACGCATTTTTCACCGATTTTTGACAATACAGGGAGCAATGATATAGGGCGATAGTTAGAAACCAAGGTTAACTCCCCACTTTTATGAATAGGCACTACTCTTGCAGTTTTTCAGATTTTGGGTATGTATCCAGACACCAAGGATTCGTTAATTAGGGTTGTGACAGGCTTAGCAATTGCCAGCGCACTGAGCTTCAACAGCATTGCTGGGATTTGATCAGGTCCTGACTGTTTTTTCATTTTTAGATTATTGAGGTGTTTTTTAATGACATTGAAGGGTACAGGTCTAAAATTGAACTTCTCTATATTGGGTCTTTGCTGTTTTATTGGGGCCTGATCCACATTTGTGGCTTCACGATGCATGCCATTTATTAGTTTGTCAATCAGGGTGGTGGAGCATCCGACAAAATAATTGTTAAAGGCATTTGCTACTTCTAAGGGGAATTGCAGGTTTTGGTTATCCACATTGACAGTGGATGGTTGGAAGTGGATTGGTTGATTTTGTAAGTTATTTATGAGTTTCCAAAACTTTCTAGGGTTAGATATATTATTGTGCAGATTTTCACAGAAATATTGTGCCTTAGCCAATTTTGTTTGTTTAGTACATAGATTTCGCCATTGTCTATATACACAGTGATCATTCATAGAGCCAGTATGCTTGAAATATAATATAAAACAACAGTTAAATATTTACTGAGTTTCGTCATGGCCTTTGAATAAAGTGTCATACAATACCGCTGAGATACTACTCTAGATCGCTTAATGGAAGATGATTACACAATATAAAATACTGAAAAAACGTGGTGTCTTACTTGTGTCTGAAATAATAACAACCCTGCTCCGTTACACTTAGAGGGGACATGATAGGATGTGAAAGTGAAGGTAGTGAACTGCTCGTGAATGGTATATGAAGCGTGATTGGATGTGTCGTGTGATGTGTAAGGTATGTGATGCGTGATAGGATATTAATGTAGCTGACGTATTTTGCATAATAGGGGGAAGGTAAAAGAGATATATGTGTGGGACATGATTGGATGTAGCTGACTAGTGTGGATGGTATTTGTTGCGTGTTTGGGTGATATGGTAACATAATTATTTTACATAGTGGATTGGGATAAGGAAATAAATAAAATGTGATACACTTATAAAATCAATAACAATAAAGAACAGACCCAATTATGGATCGCCCATTAGCATGTCAAACATATCAGGATAAGTTGTATATTTATAACAAACTACAAAATATAATTACGTGTAGCGTGACAACTGGAGTCCAACACTGAAGAAATGGTATCAGCCTGACAAGCTAAATAATCAGCAGGGCTTATAACTATAAGAAAAATAAGGATGTACTATTTTCATCAAAATGTAGGTTAATAGGTAAAAATGATTATTAATGAATTATGCTGGTGATACTATAGTAAAAGGTATGTCATACAAAACGATCTTATATTACTAATAAAATCTCTTGATATTTACTAAGGTGTAAATATGTTCTTAAGTGTGAATACAATGCTTAATGCACTTTTGTGAATGTATTCTAAAGGGATACCTAACTTTATATATAGCTGATATAAACCTATCTGTATACTATCACATTGAACTAGTGATGGTATAGTAAGAGCAGTGTCATACAATTCAATCTTATGTTACTAAAAAAATATAATAATATTTATTATAGTGTAAAACATTTTCATTAGTGGTGAAATCGATGTGTAATGCACTTTTGTAAATATACTCTAATAGTATTTGTTTAAAATGATTGCATAATATATTACTGGAGATAGAAACTACACTACACCTGCCTAAGGTGGCTATAATAAACTTAACTATAAATCAGCTGTTCCCTCCTATGTGTATAAAGTATATTGAGTTCACAGTGGAGTTTTAAATTCCACTATGTTCAACTATTCATGAATGTGATAATGGTATCTAATATAATAATGATGTCCCTAAGGGTTATGATAGTATCTGCATGCTAGTTGTCAAAAGGCATATGACCTATCTCGAGAAAGAGGCTTGCTTAGCTCATATTTGGTGGTCTAAATAAAAAAGCTGCCATATCAAGATTTTCATTTAATCCCTCCGGAAAAAGGCTCCCAAATTTGAAGATTCAATAGGTCTCCCATTGTCGGAGTCTTGTATACCTATTGGACCCTCTAATATGAGGGATACTCTCAAGGGGGGTTATGTGAAAATTACATTTACCATGATATTTACATATCCTATGATGTCTAGAAACACTGTGTTTGATACTGTTCTTAGGGATATTCCTAAAGTGTCACTTCCCTTACCCAAAACCCCCATTCATTCAGCCAAAGGAAAATGGAAAAAAAAGATAACAAAAAGGTGTAGATGTGCCTGAGGTTTAAAAAAAAAAAATACTGTCTAATAAGGGTGGGGTTGTGGACTCTCCATGTCCAGAAAGAAAGACATTTTTATCAGGTAAGCATAAATTTTGTTTTCTTTTCAAAGACATGGAGAGTCCACAACATCATTCCAATTACTAGTGGGAACCAATACCCAAGCTAGAGGACACGGAATGAATATGGAAGGGAGAATAAGACAGGCAGACCTAAACAGAAGGCACCACCACTTGAAGAACTTTTCTCCCAAAGAAAGCCTCAGCCGAGGCAAAAGTATCAAATTTGAAGAATTTGGAAAAGGTATGCAGAGAGGACCAAGTTGCAGCCTTGCAAATTGGTCCCATAGAAGCTTCATTTTTAAAAGCCCAAGAAGAGGAGACAGCCCTAGTGGAATGAGCTGTAAGTCTCTCAGGAGGCTGCTGTCCAGCGGTCTAATAAGCAAAATCAATCATTCTTATCAACAAGAGGGAAAGAGAAGTAGAAGTAGCCTTCTGGCCCTTACGCTTTGCAGAGAAACAAACAGGGCAGAAGACTGATGAAAATCCTTAGCAGCCTGTAGGTAGAATTTTAGAGCGCGCACCACATCCAAGTTCTGCAACAGACGTTCCTTATGAGAGGAAGGATTAGGACAGAGAGAAGCAACAACAATCTCCTGATTAATATTTCTATCCAAAACCACCTTAGGGAGAAAGCCCGATGTAGTATGAAGTACCGCCTTATCCGCATGAAAAATAAGGTAAGGCGAATCACACTGCAAAGCCGAGAGTCCGAGCAGAAGAAATAGCCATAAGAAACAAAACCATCCAAGATAACAGCTTAATATCTATGGAATGCATTGGCTCAAAACGGAGCCTGCTGCAAAACTCTAAGAACTAGGTTAAGGCTCCAAGGAGGAGCAACAGATTTAAACACAGGCCTGATTCTAACCAGGGCCTGACAAAAGGATTGAACATCTGGCATATCTGCCATGTAAAAGAATAGATAATGCAGAAATCTGACCTTTTAGAGAACTGACTGACAATCCTTTCTCCAGACCATCCTGGAGAAAAGACAAAATTCTAGGAATCCTGACCCTAATCCAAGAGTAGCCCTTCGATTCACACCAATAAAGGTATTTACACAATACCTTATGGTAAATCTTATGAGTAAAAGGCTTGTGAGTCTGAATCATAGTATAAACAACAGACTCAGAAAACCCACACTTAACCAGAACTAAGCGTTCAATCTCCAAGCAGTCAGCTTTAGAGAAACGAGATTTGGATGGAGGAAAGGACCCTGATTTAGAAGGTCCTTTCTCAGAGGTAACCTCCAAGGTGGAAGAGATGACATCTTCACTAGGTCCACAAATCAGATCCTGCGAGGCCATGCAGGAGCTATTAGAATTACAGATGCTCTCTCCTATTTGATATAAGCAAAGACTTGAGGAAGGAGAGCAAACGGAGGAAACAGGTATGCTAGACCGAAGTCCCAAGGAACCGCCAGACCATCTCTCGGCGGCCTCAGGATCTCTTGACCTTGAGCCATACCTTGGAAGCTTGGCATTCTGCCAAGACTAATGTTCTGTAAAGTGGCATAAGAACCTTACTATTTCTGCTAATAATACCTGTTTCATTGCAACTAAGTATTTGACTGGCCTTCTTGGCTACACTGCTGCATTATGAACCAAATTTTAAATCTTCTGAAATAATAATTCTTAAGTCCCCTTCATCTTTATTATTATTATTATTATCAGGTATTTGTAGAGCGCCAACAGATTCCGCAGCGGTGTAAACATAGTCGGTGTACAGGATAGCTTTTGTAGGGGTCAAGTGGGTAGAGGGCCCTGCTGAGAGTTTCACTGTTGTAGTCAGCTCTTATGAAGCAATCTGTAAACAGCTGGGCCCATAGGCAACTGAGCTTCAACAGCATTGCTGGGATTTGATCAGGTCCTGACTGTTTTTTCATTTTTAGATTATTGAGGTGTTTTTTAATGACATTGAAGGGTACAGGTCTAAAATTGAACTTCTCTATATTGGGTCTTTGCTGTTTTATTGGGGCCTGATCCACATTTGTGGCTTCACGATGCATGCCATTTATTAGTTTGTCAATCAGGGTGGTGGAGCATCCGACAAAATAATTGTTAAAGGCATTTGCTACTTCTAAGGGGAATTGCAGGTTTTGGTTATCCACATTGACAGTGGATGGTTGGAAGTGGATTGGTTGATTTTGTAAGTTATTTATGAGTTTCCAAAACTTTCTAGGGTTAGATATATTATTGTGCAGATTTTCACAGAAATATTGTGCCTTAGCCAATTTTGTTTGTTTAGTACATAGATTTCGCCATTGTCTATATACACAGTGATCATTCATAGAGCCAGTATGCTTGAAATATAATATAAAACAACAGTTAAATATTTACTGAGTTTCGTCATGGCCTTTGAATAAAGTGTCATACAATACCGCTGAGATACTACTCTAGATCGCTTAATGGAAGATGATTACACAATATAAAATACTGAAAAAACGTGGTGGAAAAAACGTGGTGTCTTACTTGTGTCTGAAATAATAACAACCCTGCTCCGTTACACTTAGAGGGGACATGATAGGATGTGAAAGTGAAGGTAGTGAACTGCTCGTGAATGGTATATGAAGCGTGATTGGATGTGTCGTGTGATGTGTAAGGTATGTGATGCGTGATAGGATATTAATGTAGCTGACGTATTTTGCATAATAGGGGGAAGGTAAAAGAGATATATGTGTGGGACATGATTGGATGTAGCTGACTAGTGTGGATGGTATTTGTTGCGTGTTTGGGTGATATGGTAACATAATTATTTTACATAGTGGATTGGGATAAGGAAATAAATAAAATGTGATACACTTATAAAATCAATAACAATAAAGAACAGACCCAATTATGGATCGCCCATTAGCATGTCAAACATATCAGGATAAGTTGTATATTTATAACAAACTACAAAATATAATTACGTGTAGCGTGACAACTGGAGTCCAACACTGAAGAAATGGTATCAGCCTGACAAGCTAAATAATCAGCAGGGCTTATAACTATAAGAAAAATAAGGATGTACTATTTTCATCAAAATGTAGGTTAATAGGTAAAAATGATTATTAATGAATTATGCTGGTGATACTATTGGAGGGTTTTGAGCAGAAGAGGGTGGTCAACAGTGTCAAAGGCTGCAGACAGGTCAAGGAGGATAAGCAGAGAGAAGTGGCCTTTGGATTTTGCTGTAAGTAGGTCATTGGTAACCTTGACAATTGCTGTCTCTGTAGAGTGATGGTAATGAAATCCAGATTGCAGTGGGTCAAGAAGAGAGTTTAGTGTAAGGAAATGGGATAGACATGCATAAACTAGCTTTTCTAGGAGCTCTGAGGCAAGAGGGAGTAGGGAAATAGGGCGGTAGTTAGAAGGGGAGGTTGGATCGAGGGAAGGTTTTTTGAGGATAGGTGTGGCCAGTGCATGTTTTAAAGATGAGGGAAATATACCAGTGCTGAGGGAGAGGTTGAAAATGTGTGTGAGTATGGGGGTGAGGGTAGAAGAGAGGGAGGGGAGTAGCTGTGAGGGGATGGGGTCGAGGGGACAGGTAGTGAGGTGGGAGGACAGTATAAGGGCAGTTAACAGGGGCAAAAGAGCTGCATTTTTGGATATTTGGGTTTTGGGTGATCATGAGCTTTTGAGGGGGTGGGAGATTGGAAGTATGTTGAGAGATGATTTCACTTCTGATGGAGTCAATTTTGTTGTTGAAGTGGCTGGCAAAATCTTGAGCTGAGAGAGAGGTTGTGTTAGGAGGTGGGGGTGGGCGGAGAAGAGTGTTGAACGTGCAGAACAGACGTTTAGGGTTAGAGGAAAGAGTAGAGATGAGATTAGGAAAATATTGTTGCTTATAAAGATTAAGGGCAGAATAGTAGGAGTTCAGGATGAACTTGTAGTGAAGAAAGTCAGCTGAACTCCGAGATTTCCTCCAGTGTTGCTTAGCAGTACGGGAGCATCTGCGTAGGTATTGTGTCAGAGGAGTATGCCAGGGCTGAGGATGAGAGTGTGGTTTCTGAGCTAAGGTTGGAGGGGCCAGAGTGTCAATGACCGATGTAAGGGTGGAATTATACTGGCAGATAGATTGGTCAGGGCAGGAAAAGGAGGTGATGGATGAGAGGAGAGGTTTGAGAGCGCTAGCGAGCTGATGCAGATCTAGTGACTTAGTGCTTTTGTGAAGTCTGGTGTGAGGGGTAGAGGGAGGGGGAGTTGTAGGTAGGGAAGTGATGTTGCAAGTTAGGTGATGATGGTCAGAGAGAGTAAATGGGGAGTTTGTTAAATTTGAAAGAGTGCATCGATAGGTGAAAGTCAGATCAAGGGAATGACCATCTTTGTGAGTGGGAGAGTCAGTCCATTGTGACAGGCCGAAAGAGGAAGTGAGTTGAAGAAGTTGTTTTGCAGAGGAGGCAGTGGGATTGTCAAGAGGGATGTTAAAGTCGCCAAGAATGAGGGCAGGGGTGTCTGAGGAAAGGAAATAAGGAAGCCAGGCAGAAAAGTGATCTAAAAATTTATTTTTTTCTTTAGTTACCATCAGTAATGTACCATTGAGACTATAATTGGCCTTTGGGTCCTATATGCACAATTTGCTCTTGGTAATATTACATTTCAGATACCATTAATTTCCCCAGTCCTCCAGTTTTTTAATATCACTGTTTATTTGATCAACCTCTCCTGGGAAAATCAACTCTGTTACAAATTTTTCATCAGCAAACCGTCCCCTGAAGCAAACTTCCAATATCACATGAACATGTTAAACAAAACAGGCCCAAGAACTGATCCTTGAGGAACACCACTAGTAACTGACCCCTTATTGTAATGTACTCCATTAATTGAAACCCTCTGCCTTCTATCCTTAAGCCAGCATTCTACCAACTTAACAATCTAGGCATCTACTCCAAGGCAATACATTTTGTAAATAAGTTTGTTGTGCGAGACCGTGTCAAATGCTTTGCTAAAGTCTAGCAATGTAACATCTACGGCTCCTTCCTGGTATATTAATTTAGTTACATTGTCAAATAATTAAATTAGATTAGTCTGACATTATCTTCCATCAGTGAAACCATGCTGTCTTTTGTCTTCTAGGTTGTTTGTCTGACGGTAAAGACCCAAGTCTTTCCTTTAAAAGAGTTTCCATTAATTTCCCTGCAAATGAAGTCAAACTGACTGGTTTATAGTTAGCAGAATCTTCCCTACTACCCTTTTTATGAAGAGTTACTACATTGGCAATTTGCCAGTCTTTTGGAACAACTTCTATTAACAGTGACTGATTAAATAAATCAGCTAATTGAGTAGCTATAACTGATCAAGTTCTCTTAGAACACTTAGATGAATATTATTTGGATCAATCTTTTCCTACAGAATTATACCATTGGCAACTTTTCTATGACTCATATCCCGGTACTGAATATTGGACTATGTACCAGCTAAATCATAGTATTTATTCTTTTGATAAACCTCAGTCTTAGGGTAAATTAAAAATGATGCCCCCCTAAAAAAACTAATAAAAAATTGATGGGAAATATGATTTCATTTTTTTCTAATATTAGCATTCAGCTATATAATCAGGAAAGATATAACAAGTTCTGATGCTTGAATGGAAGATTATTGGAAAAAGATAATAATAATAAAAGAATATATTTCAAATAATTCTTTACTTGAAAACCTTCTTTTATGAGTTTTTCAATAAGTATAATAAGAACTTTTGTAAATGTAGCTGACACAATGATATTCCTAAAACTAAATAAACACACTAGCAATGGCAATATACTGCTCAAAGGTCTAACACAGTTTGCCAGAGAACCAGAAACAGGAGCAAAACATGGTTTTGCATTCCTGAGGTGAAACTCTCTGAATTACTTCACCTGATGTTCTTCTACTGAAGGATCCTAGGAAGACTTAAAGGACCACTAAATACAGCAGAATTGCATAATTAACAAATGCATAATATGAAGACAAGGCAATAACACTAACTCTGAAATAAGCCCATGATTGTGTGAGCCATTAGCCAATCACGGACTAGTATACGTATACCCTGTGAACTTGTGCACATGTTTAGTAGGAGCTGGTGCCTCTGTAAGTGTGAATATAAAAGGAATGTGAAAAATTGGTTAATAGAAGTGAATTGGAAAGTCTTTTAAAACTACATGCTCTATCTGATTAACGAAAGTTTAATTTTGACTTTAGTGTCCCTTTAAGGGGGCATATACTGGAAAAAATGGCATGCTGAAAAATACATGCTCTCATTGGTTAGTGCGTGTCATTTTATCAGTGCTTTACCCCTGCAAAGGGATTAAACAGAGAGGTAAAATACCCTCCAGAGCTGCCAAGAATTGCTTGCCCTGAGCAGAAACTGCTATGGTCCAATCAGCAGCACTAGTTGCTCAGCTGGGCTATGCGACTAGAACTGTTGATTGGATCAGTGGCAGTTTCCGTTCTAGACCAGCAGTTCTCTGTGGCTCCTTTGTGCGTGGGTTTTCAGGTTCGAAAGTGATAAAATTGCATGCTCTGATGTATAATGGCTCTTTAATTTCCCCCTGAATTTTTTGAGAGATTCCTGCATATTTGCCTCTACCAAACCTTCTTAATTTTATTTAAAGTCTTCAGTTTTGGGTAAAAAAAAATCTGTTTCTGGAAATAGCATAACTTGACAAATGAAAGTGATACTAGTGTCTAAAGACGAGAATGACCTTTGTTTAAATTTTGTAAAAAGAAACACAATTTTCTTTCTAAAACATTATGAAAAGCATTATAGAAAATCCAAATCTAGGTGATGTCCAAACAGAATTTTAGCTTTAAAGTCAAGCACCAAATGTTTTCAACCAGAGCTATCGTCTGGCAATATTAGCTTTCAGTATACATTTATCATTAGACATAACCAAATCTTCAGTAGCTTTAGATGACAATTTGTAAGTGGTTTGTAAGTCTACTACTGCCAGAAAGACAATATTTCTCTTTATTTTTGTCAATCAACACTGATAAATAAATATATAGCCAGAAGGTGGTAATTTATTGCAAAAAAAAAAAAAGTCTTCATTAAATGTTCTCAATGTTTCTATCTGGAATATCTAAATGAGCCAGCATCATCAATGTGAATTTTTTTTTTTTTTTTATTGCTAAATGTGAAATAGCATCAACCTTATGATGACGATACATATGTTCAGTAACTGAAAGGGGAATTTGATATAATTGAGTTATTTTTTAAACTTTTCTTCATTTGGCCTAAAAACTTTCTAACAAGGCAGGTGAAATAGGAAATTCTGTCAGCAGCAGTATCTTCCTCTAAGTCACTAGATATGTGAGCAACACTAGACTTTTCACATTCAGATAAATACATCATCCCAGTGATGAAATAATGGCAAAGGCCGTCTATGGAATTTGTTAATTCCAAACAGGCGCTCTTTACAGGAATTACAGAAAAGTTTGTCTCTCCAAGCTTCTTCTGTGCATAACAGTGATATATGTGATTGAATGCTGGTTCAAGGGGCACTTACAGCATATGTGCATATGCAGCTGAAACAAACTACAAGCATTATTTCCAGGGCCGGCGCTTGCATACAGGCAGCCTAGGCAGCTGCCTTACTGCGCCTAAGCGGGGGGGCACAATCTTGGAGCGGCAACACTGATATATTTTTTTTTCACATTTTTATTTTTTAGCCAAAACTTAGTGCGCCTGCCTATTTTGTTTTTCGTTGCTGCCTGCAGAGCGCATTAAAACAGATGTGACTCGAGTTGAGTTTCTTAACTCATATTCCTTAAGGCACGCTTGCCAGTGCCAGCAGGAGTTTTTTACTTTTTCATTTCTTGCAGTCTTTAAAAACTGGTGGCAGCCATCACAGCCAAGGGCTGAATAAATTTCATGACAGGCTATTGGCAATATAGTATACAAGAATTTGTTGCGGCTGCAGGGCTACAAACCTACTAAGTCCTCAAGTAAAGATGGGGGACAGTACAAAGGTGAATAAAAGTAAAAAGGCTTTATTCAAAAAACACTTAAAAGCAAAAAAGAGCCATAGCTCTAACAAACGCTTACACTGACAATAAAGGGGTAACAGTGCAGCACAGCAGACATGTTTCGTGTGTCTTAGCGCACTTGTTCACTGCTATGTTATTGCTGCCACTGCTACTCCTATTTAAAGGAACAACACTCTTCAATTAAAAACAAAAAAGTTAACCCCTTAATGTCATATTAGTTTTGAAATATACCGTATTATTGTCAGGCTAAGAGGGCACAATAGAGGGAACAATAGAGGGAACACTGATTGCAGATATATTAACATAAAGATAACAGTGATGATTAGGAAAGTTACCTAAACATAAACCTAAATGAAAATATGTTTGTTTATAAAGCCTATATATATATAAATATGGTCCCTTGTTTTCCCTTTTTTTACTGTTAATATTACCAATGTATTACAAAATTTGAAGAAGGAAAAGGAATTAAAGTTATATTGGCTATTCAAACACTGATATTTATATAATTATTCTTTGGTTGCTAATAGTGTAAACCTCTATGTAATGTGATGCAGTTAGGTGTTCAATTAACTATTTTGTTTTATTTACATCCCTGATATTTGTTATTAGGCAGACAAATACATGTCAGCACACAAAGAGAGTTTTCAAATAAATTTTAAAGGTAATTAAATGAAAAAATTAAATAAAAAAATTAACATCACTCTCTTTGTTAATGCCATGTGGATGTCTTGTATTCAGTAGAAAGATCCATTGGGCTTCCTTATAGTCCAGCCTTTGGATCCTATCACCACCCCTTTTCTGTGGTGGTACATGGTCAATTGCCTGTATGAACATAAGGGCAGCATTACCGGAATGTTCAGACTTGAAGTGTCTTGCTACTGGGGTAAATATGTCTGGGTCTTCAATGTCCCTAATGTGTTCCTGGGCTCTGTCCCTAACAAGGCGTTTGGTTTTCCCGACATATTGTATATTGCACCCCCTACAGGTCAATAAATAGATGACATGATTCGATTTACAGTTTAGATTATATCTAATGTTATATGTATGGTTTGTTGTTGTGGAAGTAAAGTTCATTCCTTCCACTACATGACTGCAGGTTTTGCACTTTTGTGCCCTGCACTTGAAAAAAACAAATCTTTGTGGGAGCCAAGTACGAGTGTTTACACTTGCTAAGTCAGATGGTGCTATTATGTTGCCAATTGTCTTACTTTTTCTTGCCACATATCTACACCCCTCTACTGCTATATGTTCTAAGCTTGTGTCTGTTGCAAGAATTGGTAAAGATTGTTTAATAATATCACAAATTTTGTGGTATTCCAAACTATAAGGAGTACTGAACACTATTTTACTCTCCCTTTGTTTATTTTGTTTGTTGAAACTTTGTTTATTAGTTTTACGCTTATATATCAAAAGATTTTCCCTGGGAATTTTTTCCACATCTTCCTTAGTTTTTTTCAGCAATGGCAGTGGATAGTTTCTTTGCAAGAGCCTGTCTTCTAATATTTGGCATTGTTTTTCAAAGGTTTGTCTGTTTGAGCAAAGTCTCTTGGTCCTAATATACTGTCCCTTAGGAATTCCTTTTTTAACATGTTGTGGGTGACTAGATTTGTAATTTAGTATAGTATTACCTCCTGTGGGTTTTCTATATACTGAAGTGTTAACAGTTTGTTGTACTGTATCCACTGTGATGTCTACATCTAGAAACTCTATATGATCAAGACTAACATGTGAAGTAAATTTGAGGTTCATATTGTTAATGTTAATGTTGCTAACAAAATCTCTTGCAAGTTCCACATCTCCATCCCACACCACCAGCAAGTCGTCAATGTATCTGCCATAAAAAATTATATGTTCCTTGTGAGGGTTGCTATCTCCATAGACGTGGGCGGCCTCCCACCACCCCATATAGAGGTTAGCGTAGGAGGGGGCAAACTTTGCCCCCATGGCCGTACCACGTCTCTGAAGATAGCAATGTCCCTCAAAAAGAAAATAATTGTGTGTTAAAAGAAATTCTACTGCCGTCAAAAGAAAATATACAATATCTTTATTATAATTAGAATAATTATTCAAAAAATATGACAGAGCCTCCAACCCCTGGTGGTGTGGGATAGAGGTATACAATGCAGTGACATCTATTGTCATTAGACAGTATGTTTCTTTCCATGTTAAGTTGTTCATATGTTGAAGGACATCCGTGGAGTCCTTGATATAACTCATCAGGTTTCCAACTAAAGGTTGGAGATACGAGTCTACCAACTCAGACAGGGGTTCTAGTAACGAACCCACCCCTGAGATGATTGGTCGGCCTGGTGGCTCTTTGCTGTCCTTGTGTAATTTTGGTACAAAATAAAAAATTGGAGTATAAGGTGTGGATGGTAGTAATGTTTCAAAAAATGACTCTGAAAAAGCTCCTACTTGTTTACCCAGGGTTAAAATATCCTCTAATTTATCCCTAAATTTCTTTGTAGGGTTAAATGTTAGTTTTGTGTAGACATCTTCCTCACTTAATTGTCTGTAAGCCTCTTTGGTATAGTAGTCACGATTCATTATCACTACATTCCCTCCTTTGTCAGATTCCTTGATCACTATCTGCCTGTTGTTTTTTAGAGATTTGAGGGCTAGATTTTGTTCTTTGGTTAGGTTATGCAAATATCTTTCCTTATTTTTGCTAGTTTTCTCTCTCTGTATTTTATCACATAGTTGTTTTAATTTATGTTCTACTGTGCGTTGGAATACATCAATGCCTTGACTTCTGCTGTTTATAGGATAGAATTTGCTTTTTGTCATACTAGGCCTAAAGTGTGGAATAGCCGCTGCGTGTTGCTCTGATATATCTGTGTTGAGCATAGTGGTGAGATCGAAAACAGAACATTGTTCACTGAAAGGGAGTTTACGGGTGTCAATCAAAGAGTCAGTTTGGTTTTCAGTTTGTTCCGCCTCTGCCGTGGCTGTTTGTTCCTGTTCGGCACTGTCCCGACTAAAATGATTTTTTAAAGTCAGTTTTCTCACAAATTTATTAACGTCATGGACAGTGCCGAACAGGTCAAAATGAGTCGTGGGTGCAAACCCCAATCCTAGACCCATAACCTCTATCTCAGTGGCTGTTAAATCATAATCAGATAAGTTTATTACATTTTTTATATATATTTCCTCTGTTGGTTTCGTGTCTGGTATCTGATTCCCCTTCCCTTTATTTTTTTATTTAATTTTTTCATTTAATTACCTTTAAAATTTATTTGAAAACTCTCTTTGTGTGCTGACATGTATTTGTCTGCCTAATAACAAATATCAGGGATGTAAATAAAACAAAATAGTTAATTGAACACCTAACTGCATCACATTACATAGAGGTTTACACTATTAGCAACCAAAGAATAATTATATAAATATCAGTGTTTGAATAGCCAATATAACTTTAATTCCTTTTCCTTCTTCAAATTTTGTAATACATTGGTAATATTAACAGTAAAAAAAGGGAAAACAAGGGACCATATTTATATATATATATAGGCTTTATAAACAAACATATTTTCATTTAGGTTTATGTTTAGGTAACTTTCCTAATCATCACTGTTATCTTTATGTTAATATATCTGCAATCAGTGTTCCCTCTATTGTTCCCTCTATTGTGCCCTCTTAGCCTGACAATAATACGGTATATTTCAAAACTAATATGACATTAAGGGGTTAACTTTTTTGTTTTTAATTGAAGAGTGTTGTTCCTTTAAATAGGAGTAGCAGTGGCAGCAATAACATAGCAGTGAACAAGTGTGCTAAGACACACGAAACATGTCTGCTGTGCTGCACTGTTACCCCTTTATTGTCAGTGTAAGCGTTTGTTAGAGCTATGGCTCTTTTTTGCTTTTAAGTGTTTTTTGAATAAAGCCTTTTTACTTTTATTCACCTTTGTACTGTCCCCCATCTTTACTTGAGGACTTAGTAGGTTTGTAGCCCTGCAGCCGCAACAAATTCTTGTATACTGTGAATCACTATTGCGCCTTTGACAGAGGCGTGACGGCTGGGCTCCCTACTTCCGGAACCAACAGTGCTAGCTGCATGGAGGAGTAGTACGGATACTACACACAGACACGCCGAAGTGACGCTGCTCAGAAACGGACCATAACCCCCGCAGGAACGGTAAGCGCCACACTAGTGTACTTTCTATTGGCAATATATGTTGTGCTGTGCAGCACACAAAGTGTTGGCTGCCTGTCTGGTGTAAAAAACTTAGTCTGCATGTCAGACTGTATTTTGTATGTGACTGACTACATTTTTTACCCCAGACAGGCAGCCAACACTTTGTGCGTTGCACAGCACAACATAAATTGCCAATAGCCTGTCATGAAATGTATTCGGCCCTTGGCTGTGAAGGCTGCCGCCAGTTTTTAAAGACTGCAAAGCCGGGACCCCAATGCTTGAGTAACTTGAGCTGAAGTGTCAGGCGCTGCACACGCTTTGGCCACCGGGCCCCGTCCCCCATGCATCAATGCTTGGGTTCAGCACACAGTGCAAGGGGGGGGGTTACATGTGCTGATGCCCTCCCTTATTCTGTGTGTGCTCCTTGGATGGCAGATTGGTGACTTTGGCATCCCACTCAAGCTTTATGAATGGCACTGACTGGTGTGTCCAGCTGCTCCCACCCGGAGAAGTTCCTCGCAGTCGTAGCTACAGCCCAATCACACAGCTGCAGCCTTGCAGACTATTAATGACATGGCCACTGAGGAAGAAATGTACCACCTGCTATGCAGCACAACCACTGCCTGATTTTTTATGCAGCACAACCACTGTCTGATTTCCTATGCAGCACAAACACTGTCTGATTTGATATGCAGCACAACCACTGTCTGATTTGCTATGCAGCACAACCACTGTCTGGTGTATAATGCAGCACAACCACTGTCTGGTGTGTAATGCAGCATAACTACTGTCTGATTTGTTATGCAGCACAATCACTGTCTGATTTGTTATACAGCGCCACTACTGCCTAAATTTGTTATGCAGCACTTACCACTGTTTGATTTGCTTTGTAGTGCTACCACTGTTTGATTTGCTATGCTGCACTGCCATTGTTTGATTTGCAATGCTGTGCTACCACTGTTTGATTTGCATTTAGCTACTAATCAGCAAGTGCTGCTCCTAAGCTTACATTTCTGCTTTTTAAATACAGATGCCAAGAGAATGAAGATAAATTGATAATAGGAGTTAATTAGAAAGTTGCTTAAAATGTCATGTTCTAGCTGAATTATGATAGAAAAAAATTGAGTTTAATTTCCTTTTAACTAGCAATGGGATGGTATGTAATGGGGTGGTGGCAAAATGTATCTTCACCTATGTGGCCAAAAATCCTAGCACCGGCCCTGATTATTGCTAATGGAAGTATATTGCAAAAATGCTTCTATTTAAAATTTAAATGCTCCAATGCACATTTCAATTTTTACCTTTCTGTCCCTTTAATTGTACTTTAACTGTCACTTGGGCAGTGAGCTATATGACAGGCAGAGAAGCTATAAGTAAGGTGTGATCAGAGAAATCCAAAAACATAATTTATGTAAGAACTTACCTGATAAATTCATTTCTTTCATATTAGCAAGAGTCCATGAGCTAGTGACGTATGGGATATACATTCCTACCAGGAGGGGCAAAGTTTCCCAAACCTCAAAATGCCTATAAATACACCCCTCACCACACCCACAAATCAGTTTAACGCATAGCCAAGAAGTGGGGTGATAAGACAAAAGTGCGAAAGCATAAAAAATAAGGAATTGGAATAATTGTGCTTTATACAAAAAAATCATAACCACCACAAAAAAAGGGTGGGCCTCATGGACTCTTGCTAATATGAAAGAAATGAATTTATCAGGTAAGTTCTTACATAAATTATGTTTTCTTTCATGTAATTAGCAAGAGTCCATGAGCTAGTGACGTATGGGATAATGAATACCCAAGATGTGGATCTTCCACGCAAGAGTCACTAGAGAGGGAGGGATAAAATAAAGACAGCCAATTCCGCTGAAAATAATCCACACCCAAAATAAAGTTTAAATCTTATAATGAAAAAAACTGAAATTATAAGCAGAAGAATCAAACTGAAACAGCTGCCTGAAGTACTTTTCTACCAAAAACTGCTTCAGAAAAAGAAAACACCTCAAAAATGGTAGAATTTAGTAAAAGTACGCAAAGAAGACCAAGTTGCTGCTTTGCAAATCTGATCAACTGAAGCTTCATTCCTAAACGCCCAGGAAGTAGAAACTGGCCTAGTAGAATGAGCTGTAATCCTTTGAGGCGGAGTTTTACCCGACTCGACATAAGCATGATGAATCAAAGACTTTAACCAAGACGCCAAAGAAATGGCAGAGGCCTTCTGACCTTTCCTAGAACCGGAAAAGATAACAAATAGACTAGAAATCTTTCGGAAATTTTTAGTAGCTTCAACATAATATTTCAAAGCTCTAACTACATCCAAAGAATGCAACGATCTTTCCTTAGAATTCTTAGGATTAGGACACAATGAAGGAACCACAATTTCTCTACTAATGTTGTTAGAATTCACAACCTTAGGTAAAAATTAAAAGAAGTTCGCAACACCGCCTTATCCTGATGAAAAATCAGAAAGAGCAGATAAATCAGAAACTCTTCTAGCAGAAGAGATGGCCAAAAGAAACAAAACTTTCCAAAAAAGTAATTTAATGTCCAGCGAATGCATAGGTTCAAACAGAGGAGCTTGAAGAGCCCCCAGAACCAAATTCAAACTTCAAGGAGGAGAAATTGACTTAATAACAGGTTTTATATGAACCAAAGCTTGTACAAAACAATGAATATCAGGAAGACTAGCAATCTTTCTGTGAAAAAGAACAGAAAGAGCAGAGATTTGTCCTTTCAAGGAACTTGCAGACAAACCTTTATCCAAACCATCCTGAAGAAACTGTAAAATTCTAGGAATTCTAAAAGAATGCCAAGAAAAATGATGAGAAAAACACCAAGAAATGTAAATCTTCCAGACTCGATAATATATCTTCCTAGATACAGATTTACGAGCCTGTAACATAGTATTAATCAGAGAGTCAGAGAAACCTCTATGACTGAGAATCAAGCGTTCAATCTCCATAACTTCAAATTTAAGGATTTGAGATCCTGATGGAAAAAAGGACCTTGTGATAGAAGGTCTGGTCTTAACGGAAGAGTCCACAGTTGGCAAGTGGCCATCCGGACAAGATCCGCATACCAAAACCTGTGAGGTCGTGCTGGAGCCACCAGCAGAACAAACGAGCACTCCTTTAGAATCTTGGAAATTACTCTTGGAAGAAGAACTAGAGGCGGAAAGATATAGGCAGGATGATACTTCCAAGGGAGTGACAATGCATCCACTGCCTCCGCCTGAGGATCCCTGGATCTGGACAGATACCTGGGAAGCTTCTTGTTTAGATGAGAAGCCATCAGATCTATTTCTGGAAGTCCCCACATTTGAACAATCTGAAGAAATACCTCTGGGTGAAGAGACCATTCGCCCGGATGTAACGTTTGGTGACTGAGATAATCCGCTTCCCAATTGTCTATACCTGGGATATGAACCGCAGAAATTAGACAGGAGCTGGATTCCGCCCATACCAGAATTCGAGATACTTCTTTCATAGCCAGAGGACTGTGAGTCCCTCCTTGATGATTGACATATGCCACAGTTATGACATTGTCCGTCTGAAAACAAATGAACGACTCTCTCTTTAGAAGAGGCCATGACTGAAGAGCTCTGAAAATTGCACGGAGTTCCAAAATATTGATTGGTAATCTCACCTCCTGAGATTCCCAAACCCCTTGTGCTGTCAGAGACCCCCATACAGCTCCCCAACCTGTCAGACTTGCATCTGTTGAAATCACAGTCCAGGTTGGAAGAACAAAAAGAAGCCCCCTGAACTAAACGATGGTGGTCTGTCCACCACGTCAGAGAGTGTCGTACAATCGGTTTCAAAGATATTAATTGAGATATCTTTGTATAATCCCTGCACCACTGGTTCAGCATATAGAGCTGAAGAAGTCGCATGTGAAAACGAGCAAAGGGGACCGCATCCAATGCAGCAGTCATAAGACCTAGAATTTCCATGCATAAGGCTACCGAAGGGAAAGATTGAGACTGAAGGTTTCGACAAGCTGAAACCAATTTCAGATGTCTCTTGTCTGTCAGAGACAGAGTCAAGGACACTGAATCTATCAGGAAACCTAAAAAGGTTACCCTTGTCTGAGGAATCAACGAACTTTTTTGTAAATTGATCCTCCAACCATGTTCTCGAAGAAACAAAATTTATAAAAGACTGGAAAGGTTCTTTCTAGTGAAAATGAGCAAAGGGAATTGAATCCAATGCTGTGGCCATAAGACCTAAAACTTCTGTGCATATATAGCAACTGAAGGAAATAATAGAGACTAAAGGTACCGACAGACGGAACCCAATAGAATTATCCCTTGTCTGATAGAGACAAAGACAGTGACACAAACTATCTGGAAACCTAAAAAAGGTGACCCTTGTTTGAGGAATCAAGAGCTTTCGAAAAAAAGATCCTCTAACTATGTCCTGAAGAGCAAGTGAATCATATGAGATCCGCATCCTCAGAAAATAATCTGAATGAAAACAGAAAAATGAAAGTATGCATTTATTGTATCTAAGGAAAACAAATAATGCTATTAATGACCATAAAAAGGCAAAATAGTTTGAATAAAACTCCAAACCCGGTTCCTAAAAAAAGGAACTGGAAGAAATACCCCAGAAGAATCCAGGTCTGAGCAGCACTTGAACCCCATGGGTGCCCAGCCATGCTTCAACAGTATCCAAAATATATAGGACAGAAACACACTTAAAGAAAGTGTTAGCCTTACTGGAATAAAATCAAAGAAATTTGGACAAAATAGAACCAAATAAATTTCAAAGAAGTCTTAACCTGCCCCTTACCAGCCAAGCTGGAATACGGCACGTATATCGCAATATTAGGGAGCTGATTTCGAACCCCAATTAAAAACATGTTACTTGGGAAAGAACTCAGGAATTCATTCCTTAATAAGAACAACCAAACTAGTATAAGCTTAAAGTTTTAGTCTTAGAACTCAATCTTGAAGCCCAGAGTAACAGTTAAGAATTGAATCCAATTATAAAACAAATAATTGATTATCTTAGAACAAAAGAAATATGGATTTTTTTTTATTTTTTTTTTAAATCACAAAATTCTTCTAGCTAAAATAGCTAAAGACATAGATTAACCCTCATTTGCGAAAATATTCAATAAAATGAAGACACAAATGAAATTATTAGCATGATAGTCCAGTTTAAAGGACCAGTCAATACAGTGGACTTGCATAATCAATAAATGCAAAACAACAAGACAAATGCAACAGCACCTAGTCTAGTAAATGTTGTCCCTTAACAATCATAATCTGATACTTGATCTTAAAGTAAACAGAAAAAAATGAAGCAATTGCAATATCCAAATAAATCACAGGACCAAGAAAAATACCTGAAACTAAATAATTTTCCATAAATAAGATACAATTATCTAAAGGAAAATAAATACTATTTTGCTATAGAAACAATAGCATAATTAGTAGAAGTAGAGATAGCCCCAATAAATTGGAGAACCCTCCAAATTGAATTTAACTGCTGGCAAAGAATATAGTTTAAAACCTTTGAAGAAGGAATAAAAGAAAATTCTCAGCCTATTCCATTCCCTAGAATGGGGAATTGGAAAGAAAACCTCTGAAAACACAGAAGAAATAAATAGGCAGAAATAGTGTCAGCTAGTCTTAAAGAACTAGTTACCTTAATATCCAAAACAATCAACACCTTTTCAACAAAGAACAAATGTACTTTAATAATAGAAAAATAATAAAAAAGTAGATTTGTTATCTGATGAAGAAAATTTCTGAAAGAGAAAAAACATCATCAGAGAAGGATAAATCAGTATGTTGTTGGTCATTTGAAACTTCAATAATTAAAAAAGAAGTGAAAAAGACCTAAAAATTTTATTAGAAGGCACGAAGTCAGACAAAGCCTTTAAAATAGAATCAGAAAAATATTTCTTATAAATCTTCTAAATATTTCTTTTACATAAGATGTAAGAATGGAAATATATAAAGCATAAACACTAATGGATTCTGCATGTAAAAGTATATCATAATAACTTATTACAAACCATAGCTAAAGATAAACATTTATAACATTTAAAATAAATGAACTTAGCTTTGGTAGAACTGAAACTCAGTTAAGCGTTTTTCCAGAAGTGGCTTCTGATTCAGGGTCAATCTGAGACATCTTGCAATATGTAATAGAAAAAACAACATATAAAGCAAAAAATATCAATTTCCTTAAAGGGACATGCCACCCACATTTTTTCTTTTAAGATTTAGAAAGAGAATGCAATTTTAAACATCTTTCTAATTTACTTCTATTATCTAATTTGTTTTATTCTCTTGATATTCTTTGATGAAAAGCATATCTAGATATGCTCACTAGCTGCTGATTGGTTGCTGCACATAGAAGCCTCGTGTGATTGGCTCACCATGTGCATTGCTTTTTCTTCAACTAAGGATATTTAAAAAATGAAGCAAAATAAATAATGGAAGTAAATTGTAATATTATTTAAATTTCTATTCTCTATCTGAATCATGAAAGAAAGATTTTGGGTTTAGTGGCCCTTTAAATGACAGTTTCAGGAATGGGAAAAAAATGCCAATGAACAAGCTTCTAGCAACCAGAAGCAATAAATAATGAGACTTAAATATTGTGGAGACAACAATGACGCTCAAATTTTTTAGCACCAAAAAAGCCGCCCACATTATTTGGAGCCTAAATGCTTTTGGCGCCAAAAATGGCGCCACATCCGGTAACGCCGACATTTTTTGGCCCAAAAAACGTCAAAAAAATGACGCAACTTCCGGCGACACGTATGACGCCGGAAATGACAAGAAAATTTTTGCGCCAAGAAAGTCCGCGCCAAGAATGACGCAATAAAATGAAGCATTTTCAGCCCCCGCGAGCCTAACAGCCCACAGGAAAAAAGTCAAATTTTAAGGTAAGAAAAAATGATTTATTCATATGCATTATCCCAAATATGAAACTGACTGTCTGAAATAAGGAACGTTGAACATCCTGAATCAAGGCAAATAAATGTTTAAACACATATATTTAGAACTTTATAAAAAAGTGCCCAACCATAGCTTAGAGTGTCACAGAAAATAAGACTTACTTACCCCAGGACACTCATCTACATGTAGTAGAAAGCCAAACCAGTACTGAAACGAGAATCAGTAGAGGTAATGGTATATATAAGAGTATATCGTCGATCTGAAAAGGGAGGTAAGAGATGAATCTCTACGACCGATAACAGAGAACCTATGAAATAAACCCCGTAGAAGGAGATCATTGAATTCAAATAGGCAATACTCTCTTCACATCCCTCTGACATTCACTGAACGCTGAGAGGAAAACCGGGCTCCAACCTGTTGCAGAGCGCATATCAACGTAGAATCTAGCACAAACTTACTTCACCACCTCCACAGGAGGCAAAGTTTGTAAAGCTGATTTGTGGGTGTGGTGAGGGGTGTATTTATAGGCATTTTGAGGTTTGGGAAACTTTGCCCCTCCTGGTAGGAATGTATATCCCATACGTCACTAGCTCATGGACTCTTGCTAATTACATGAAAGAAAGAGAGATTGTTTACAATACGCTCACATCCATGTAATCTGCTGTATTTTTGGCTACATAACACTTCTGAAGTAACGGTATATACACCTACGATAACAGGGACTGGTTCCTATTATTCTCTTGAAAAAGTCTGGCCTGGACCAGACGAAACACGTAGAGGGATTTTGTCAGCAATCAGCCACCGTAGCATTACTTCCATGCTTGAGCATCAGTGAACTGGTTTACTTTTGGAATAAGCTACCAGTTTCACTGTGAGACTTTAACAAGAGAGACTCACAGTACATCTAAAACAAGGAGTTAACTGACGCACAGGGATGTTGCGGACACAACACAGAGGTACCAGGAGGGAGAAGTCACATTGTTGATCTCCACTCCTGTGCATTTTACCATGCTTTTATTTATTTACACAATGTAAGTGTTCTTAATCTTGTGTATATTTGCTTTTTATTAATTTTTTTGCACTTAGAGTAGCGTGTGAGCTCTCTATTTTTTGTATTTCTCTTATTACAGCCTATCTAGGAAGTTTCTTCCAAACCCCCTCCTAGAGAGTGCCACTGCTATTGCAGACTGACTTAATTTTGACCCATATCAATTGGAAAGGATTGTACAAGTACTATTGCTGTGTGCTTACAATGTCAATGTATGAGTTTCTCTTTTCACATTTAAGTCTATTTTAAGTCATCACTTGATTCTGGTATTTTGTTGTATTTTTATGCTTGTACAGGGAAAGCAGATAACCTTTTTTCATGGATACCTTGCTCTATAACGCTGGTTCACCATTGTTTCTATAAGTAAGGTGTGGCAACATCTTTTTTTTTTTAAGAATGAAATCGTAGAGTAGTATCATCACCCTAATAAAGTAAAACAGCTCATGAGTACCAGGTTGACAGAAAAAAAGGAAATGAAACAACTGTAGCAATTATCACCATCACCTGATACAATATAGTCACAAGTGAAAATAGCTGCATTGAAGCTGTTGTTACTGAGAGGACTAAACCTCATTTTCATACTGATCACTGGCACTGCCATGTTAGAGCTCATGTATTCTGGCATCCAGTGATATAAATGTTGAACATTCATAAATAATTTACGTTGTCAGCATTTCCATAGCTGTGTTGTGAGTTTCACGTTAGCACACACAATATATAGCAGAAGTTTTACATATTTGCAGTTTTTAACACACAGTTTAAAAGTTACATAACACATATAAAAAAGGCTACACAAGTAATATAAAGCAATGCAGACACTGCTGTAAAAAATCCCAGCAACATCACTGATCCATAATTGTGCACTGTGTCAAGAATACCTAAGCTCCAAAATGACAGTGCCAAGTATAAAGATGTGGAGCTTGACCAACTGGCATGACTAAGGGGATACAATACTTTGAAGAGAGCTTTTGGCACATGATGAAAAACACAAGCATGGTGAGTATTAACTGCACTATTGTATTTGTGCTGATCAGTTCATTGTCCCTAAACTTATCCTAACCATCGATCATTTCCAGAACTCAAAGCTTTTTGCTAGGAACACCGAAGTCGCTACCTACTTTATAGCACATATTCTTGTTCAATCCATCACTTTACCAACATTCAAATAACCTATACATCTTTATTCATCTCAATTTCTATTATCTTTGCTGTATAACTACTTGTAGCTTAATGCATTTAGATCTGATGTTCCTCAGAGTTATACGCTAAAATAGAGTTTAAATTTACTAATAGACAACATATTCCATGTGCTCATTTAGACCCTTAAAGTTCCTTAGGTTTTACATATAATGTAGTATACAGAAAAGGATTAAAATTGTAATTACACTTTAAAAGTTCAGTGCCATTTGATGACGGTAGACTAACTTGGCAGTGTGTGTCTCAGCTACTTAACTAGTTAATTATTAAGGGCTAGATGACAAGTGGAGCGCTAATTTATCACACGCACGCATACAGGCAAATTTGCCTGTTTATGGACAAGCAATAAATAACCAGCCATTACAAGTGGCTGGGTATTGCTACCGCGAGCTTGCAGGTAGCAATTAGCACTCCGAAATTTAATTTAAAGATCAGATCTCTGGTTAGTTTTCTAAATCTCCCCCAACTGGCCCCAAATTTAAGTCTTGTAAATTTTTATTAAAAAAAATAGCATTTATTTAAAAATAAAAAAAGAACTGCACAAAGCAGTGTTTAGGGGTTAAAAGTGGCGGGTGTGGTGTGTAAGAAAACAAATAAACGGCACTGAAAAATGCCTTTATATTGCGGTCTATGGGGAACTGTGTGTTCCCTGTAAATATACAATATATATATGTAAAGATGGCCAACGGTTTAAGCCGGTTTAATTTGCGCCGTTTCAGAATAACAACCTTTTTTTTCCAGTCATGTGACTGCTATTGAAATGCATTGAAAAGTATTGCACTAATTAAAAAAACCAGTAGGTGGAGCTGTCCGCTTGTGTTTCAGCAAAGTTAAGCAAGCTTTACAGCCTGAAATTGATCTGTGTACACAGAGCAGACCAGACCTATCGAGCAAGAAGATTTAGCAGCCACTTCCCTATTATCTTCCTGTCCAGCTGCTTGATGTGAGGGTGCCTAACTGCCTATTAATCACTGCAGATTGAAATGCATAGAATAGGTGCAGACCCAATATTATCTAACATGCTAACAATGTAGAGAACTGAATGCAGAAAAATGCAAATAAATAAACGTTTTTGTTCATTAAACTTAGTTTGATGATGATACAGTCTGTTGTGTAATTATTTAATTAGGTGCTGTTAGCAAATGTTTTTGTTCATTAAACTTAGTTTGATTATATTTTCTGTGTTGTATGATTATTTTATTAGGTTTTAATACTGTTTTAGCAAATGTTTTTTTCATTTAACTTAGTTTAATTATATATTCTGTGTTGTGTGATTATTTGATACTGTTTATAATGCTGTTGAGCATTTAAAGTCTTCATTTCAAAGCTTTAAAAATAATGTATTAGGTGTTACTTATGTCAATTTTGAGAGGGGCCTGGAACCTAACTCCCTCACTTCCTATTGACTTACATTATAAACTGGGTTTCAATTTACAACGGTTTCAATTTACAACCATTCCGTCTGGAACCTAACCCTGGAGTAAATTGAGGGCTACCTGTATATGCTTATATTCATATATATTTATGCGTTAATATGTGTATATACATATATTAACACATAAATACAATTGTATGCAAAAGTTTAGGAATCTCTGACAATTTTCATGATTTCATTTATAAATAATTGGGTGTTTGGCTCAGCAATTTCATTTTGATCTATCAAATAACTGAAGGACACAGTAATATTTCAGTAGTGAAATTAGGTTTATTGAATTAACAGAAAATTTGCAATATGCGTCAAAATGAAATTTGACAGGTGCATAAATTTGGCACCCCAACAGAAATATTGAATCAATATTTAGTAGAGCCTCCTTTAGCAGAAATAACAGCCTCTAGATGATTCCTATAGCCTGTAATGAGTGTCTGGATTCTGGATGAAGGTATTTTCAACCATTCCTCCTTGCAAAACATCTCTAGTTCAGTTAGGTTTGATGGATGCCAAGCATGGACAGCCCGCTTCAAATCACCCCACAGATTTTCAATGATATTCAGGTCTGGGGACTGGGATGGCCATTCCAGAACATTGTACTTGATCCTCTGCATAAATGCCAGAGTAGATTTTGAGCAGTGTTTTGGGTCGTTGTCTTGTTGAAATATCCAGCCCAGGCATAACTTCAACTTTGTGACTGATTCCTCAACATTATTCTCAAATATCTGCTGATATTGAGTGGAATTCATGCGACACTCAACTTTAACAAGATTCCCAGTAACGGCACTGGCCACACAGCCCCACAGCATGATGGAACATCCACCAAATTTTACTGTGGGTAGTAAGTGTTTGTCTTGGAACGCTGTGTTCTTTTGCCGCCATGCATAACGCCCCTTGTTATGACCAAATAACTCAATCTTTGTTTTATCAGTCCACAGCATCTTCTTAGAAAATGAAGCTGGCTTGTCCAAATGTGCGTTTGCATACCTCAAGCGACTCTGTTTGTGGCGTGTGTGCAGAAAAGGCTTCTTCCGCATCACACTGACAGCTTAAATCTCTGCTTTTTGTAGCCTTTCCCTAAACCATAATGTTGAACAATATTTCTTTTCAGGTCATTTGAGAGTTGTTTTGAGGCCCCCATGTTGCAACTTTTCAGAGGAGAGTCAAAGAGAACAACAACTTGCAATGTGCCACCTTAAATACCTTTTCTCATGATTGGATGCACCAGTCTATTCAGTTCAAGGCTTAATGGGCTCACCAAACCAATTGTGTGTTCCAATTAATCAGTGCTAGGTAGTTACAGGTATTCAAATCAACAAAATGGCAAGGGTGCTTAAATGTATGCACCTGTCTAATTTAGTTTTGATGCATATTGCACATTTTCTGTTAATCCAATAAACCTCATTTCACTACCGAAATATTACTGTGTCCTTCAGTTATTTGATAGATCAAAATGAAATTGCTAATCCAAACACTCAATTATTTATAAATGAAAATCATGGAAATTGTCAGGGGTGTTTAAACTTTTGCATACAACTGTATATATGTATAAAATCATATACATATATATTTA
Organism: Bombina bombina; assembly: GCF_027579735.1. Taxonomy (NCBI): domain Eukaryota; kingdom Metazoa; phylum Chordata; class Amphibia; order Anura; family Bombinatoridae; genus Bombina; species Bombina bombina. The sequence goes on along the minus strand of NC_069502.1, from coordinate 394,512,147 downwards.
ACATTTGCTGCCCATTGCTGTGCGACTTACCCCTTCGCTGCAATAGATTCTCATGCCGTGTCTCATGACAACGAGGATCCCATTGGAGCCTATAGAAGCATGCTCTCATGAGCGCAATGCTTCCATGCGGCTAACTTGTAATACCAGCACACATTTGCCTGCACTGGTATTACTAAGTGGAGCACAGATATTGTTTTAGTGAAAGTGATATTTTGCGCTCCACTTGTATTCTAGCCCTAAGAGTACCCTCAAAATACATTTTCTTATTCGTGAAAGAAGGATCAAAGCTCAAATCACCCAACTCATATTATTGAAAAGGACATTAAACACTTTTGTAAAATAAATACTGTATGTATATATATTGTACAGCCCATAATAGTGCGTTGTTTTGACTGACGTCATTAGAAGAAATGTAAAATACATTTTAAATATGTTAGACGCATCGTTGGACAATGAAAGTAGGTGCATTTTACTCATTAGAAGACCATTTTAATATTCGTAATACACACACAAAAAAAGTATAGTAATCCTTTAAAACTGCATTCAGTGTCTATTGTGTAGTCTTAGAACTGCATTGAGTTTAAACATAGGGCACCATTTATGAAGGAGCGAATGCTGTTTCGGAGGCCCATCCTTCCAGGCTAGCCTGAGATGGAAGTTAAGAAGTAGCGGGCATAAGACCCCTGCTCCTTAACCTGTCCACCATCTTTCAGGTGGCAGATTGAAATCATCCCGATTCGCTATCATTGCAATGTTTGTGCAATGATAAATGCTGTCAGCGTATTGTGTCAGCATTTAGCAATGTTGCGCTGACATGATTGGCTATAGCTCGACATCTAGTAGGTCTACCCCATAGTCTGGTATATAGTTTCAGAAATGCGCTCAATTTAAACATTGTCTGGTGTGCAGTCAGTTTAAACATATTCTGGTGTGTAATATTAGAACAGCATTAAGTTTAAACATAGTCTTGTGTATGGTCTTAGAACTGCATTTAGTAAACAGTCTGGTGTGTAGTCTTAAAACTGAATTATTTTGAAATTATTAAGTAAGATATATTTGTCTTATCAAAGCTGACTTTAACATATTTGCAATAGCTGCCAAAAGATCTAGTATGACATTTGTTATCATATATTCACAAATAAAGATCAAGGGGCCAATTTTATCATGCCCTGTACGGCTCCTAATGCCTCTGTTTCCGCGCGAGCCTTCAGTTAGAAAATCGGCCCCAAGGGCCTTGAGTTATTTACTGATGTATTATTTTCTTTATACTTAGTGTTGGTGAATTAATGATAAGTAGGCATTACATATTTTTTAAATTTCCTTGCATATGTCACAACAATGTCATAGGAACTGGGTATTAAATCTTTTCAACACTGTTGATTGCTTATAGGCACATAGTTTTTTTTTTTTTTTTTATCACACAAGGGAATAAATTCCAATCTTCACAATCTTTTTTATTAAAACTTTTTTTTTCATTTTTAAAATATAATTAAATTTAGGAACAACACCCCCCCCCTCCTTTTAATATATAATACATATCAAATAAAAAACAGTTCTTTAATAAGTTTCCATGCACAATGATAATGTTACTTATCTAACAAATGCACTAGATGTTATAACGTTTTAATAAGAACAAACTGATTTGGTAAAGAAATGCAATGGAAAATCTGGTCTAGTTCACCCTTATTACTATCTAAAACTTAGGTTTATTTATATTCTAGGTGGTTTTGTAGCCATCATGAGCATATGTAAATGATTGCATATCACAGATACTTTATAAACAGGACACTCATCGTGTCTTTGCTTCTCTCCACCTCTGTTAACAACCATGCCGGCAGTTATACCCATACAAAATGGAAGAGTAAACATACCCTAACTACAAAAGGGGGCGCATAGATGAGAAGTAATAAGCTATTTTCAAAAAAATGCTATAAAAACTCAGACTTATATAAATAAAATACAGAAGTCCAACATTGGTTTATAGTCACTCTTATGTATTCTCTATAATGTCCAGTCTATAATAATAAATCACCGTGATGGTAGCAGCACCCTGGAAATCCATTATGATATGATGTCCGTTCTAGAAAAGAGAAATGGAAATATGGATTACTATTTTACTAGTATTTGTTAGTCAAATTCCTACTATTTCTATATGTAGCATAGGGTTAATCAGAAGGGGAGGGGTAGTTGTATTTGAATTGTAGTACTATTTTACCATTGGTCGATAAATGTTTTATAAGAGAATCGTTATTCACATTGTTACAGCCTGATGAAACAGCGTTGCCTGCCGAGAAACGTATTGCTGAATGTTTTAAAATTAAGTCGTTTTATCTTTACCATATCCCTGGGTCTATTAGACTGTTTTTCTACCATATTTCATTACCCCTTAAGCCAAATAATACCAAGTTAAATACAGGAATATTATCGGTATTCTATTCACTCCTCATCGGATCCAGGGCAATGGGCCGGAGCATATCAAGCTTCCACCAGCTGGGTGACATTACAGCCAAATACATGCTCCTCTTATCCCAATTGGAAGAGTCGACTTACTGTCTGCAACAGACAGGAACCCCTGCAAGTGACGGCATCGTAACTCCTGTGTACCAAGGGGATTCATCACACTGGTCGGGAGGTGAGCTAACCAAGAGGCTCAGGGGACGATTTATCATAGTGCGAGTCCACTGCACATCGATAAATGCCGACAGCATAAGCTGTCGGCATTTATTATTGCACAAGCATTTCTTGTGAAATGCTTGTGCAATGCCGCCCTCTGCACATTCACGGCCAATCAGCCGCTACCAGGGGGTGTCAAACAACCTGATTGTATCCAATCGGGTTGATTGCTGTCTGCTGCCTCAGAGGCGGCGGACAAGTTAAGGAGCAGTGGTCTTATGAAGGCTGAAGGCTTGCACAGAAACAGATGCATACGGGGCTTGATAAATCGGCCCCTCCTGTCTTGGTCTGCCTGAACAGCACATTATTGTGCTTGCATACAAGTGAGTGGCCTTATTCCTATTTGTATAGCATACTGATGATAGTGCACCATGAGGTGCCTCTGTTTGTTTTCTCTCTTTTCTAGAGCAGACATCATACCCATGAATTGCCCAATACTGGTGGAGTGTACTGTCTTACGCACACTTTGGTAGAAATCTCACAGAAGAGTTATGGGTAATTCCCCTTTTCCTACGTATACCTCTCTCTTTCCTGCAACTATTAGTACATGTGGAGTCAAACCAAGATCTATTTTGTGTGAGAATGGGAGAAAAAAAAAGAAACATTGACCTTTAGACATATCTCTGAGATCTTGTGGATACACACAGTATATGCCTTTATTTCACTTTCTTGTAAGAATAAATCTATTACATACTTGTAATGACATATCTGCAAGAACTAGTCATTTAGATACCAAACCAACCATTATGAAGCAATGGGTGACAAAATAAAGACAAATGGTGTAAAAGAACAAACTGCAGGACTTTCCTAAAAAAAAAACCTGTAACATTGCAAACAAATGAAACTCATAAAATGTAGTGAAAGTATGCAACATCCAAAATGATTGGGTTACAATTTTTGCACCTCTCTCAACAGTAATATTATTGTTTTTATAGAACATACAATTTTAGCAGTGTGAGAGTAATATGTTAATCAGTTTAAAAGAGTATTGTAACAGACAATAGATCTTCTTATAACTCATATGTACATAACACAGACACACTGCATACCAGCTGTGTATAGATTTTCTTATAACTCATATGTACATAACACAGACACACTGCATACCAGCTGTGTATAGATCTTCTTATAACTCATATGTACATAACACAGACACACTGCGTACCAGCTGTGTATAGATCTTCTTATAACTCATATGTACATAACACAGACACACTGCATACCAGCTGTGTATAGATCTTCTTATAACTCATATGTACATAACACAGACACACTGCATACCAGCTGTGTATAGATCTTCTTATAACTCATATGTACATAACACAGACACACTGCATACCAGCTGTGTATAGATCTTCTTATAACTCATATGTACATAACACAGACACACTGCATACCAGCTGTGTATAGATCTTCTTATAACTCATATGTACATAACACAGACACACTGCATACCAGCTGTGTATAGATCTTTTTATAACTCATATGTACATAACACAGACACACTGCATACCAGCTGTGTTGGATTTATAATTTAATACAATGTTTCTTCTGCACAGCTTTTTTGGAGTTTGTGCAGTTTTTCACCTATATTAAAGGGACATGAAACACAAAATTTTTCTTTCATGTTTCAGATAGAAAATACAATTTTAAACAACTTTCTAATTTACTTCTATTATCTATTTTTTCATTCTCTTGGTATTGTTTGTTGAAGGAGCAGCAATGCACTACTGGTTTCTAACTGAACATATGGGTGAGCCAATGACAATAGACATGTATATACAGTGTATATATATATATATATATATATATATGCAGCCACTAATCAGCAGCTAGAACCTAGGTTTTTTGCTCCTCCTGAGCTTTCCTAGATAAATCTTTCAGCAAATGATAACAAGAGAAGTAAGCAAATAAAAATGATAGAAGTAAATTGGAAAGTTGTTTAAAATTGTATACTCTTTCTAAATCATGGATGTCTAATTATGACTTTACTGTCCCTTTAATACATCATTTATTTTGGTGGAGAGTTATCAAGCTCACTAACATATGTTACTTTAATTTTCTCTGGTAATTACATTGACATGTTTTAGTTACTTCCATATTTTAAAGGGATATGAAACCCACATTTCTTCTTTCATGATTCAGATAGAGCATGCAATATCAACCCCTTAACGACCGCGACGTACCCAGTACGTCGCTGGTCGTTAAGGGATTGTGTGCCTATAATAGCGCGGGTCTTGCCTTGAGAGGAAAGACTGCGCTATTAGTCCCTCCCTCCATACGGATTGCTTGCTTAAATAGTGTGGTCTCACTGCTGCCGACAAGACCAAGCTATTCAAATCAGCACTACCATAGTAAGGCCAGCAACGCACAGGGTGTGTCGCTGGTCATTAAAAGGACACTAAAGCCAATTTTTTTCTTTCATGCAACTTTAAGCAACTTTCTAATTTACTCCTATTATCATTTTTTCTTCGTTCTCTTGCTATCTTTATTTAAAAAGCTGGAATGTGATGCATAGGAGCCGGCCCATTTTTGGTTGAGAACCTGGGTTATGCTTGCTTGTTGGTGGATAAGTATAAGCCTCCAATAAGCAAGTGCTATCCATAGTTCTGAACCTAAAATGAGCTGGCTGCTAAGATTTACATTCCTGCTTTTAAAATAAAGATAGCAAGAGAACAAAGAAAAATTGATAATAGGAGTAAATTAGAAAGTAGTTTAAAATGTCATGCTCTGAATCATGAAAGAAAAAATGTAGGTTCAGTGTCCCTTTAATGGGTTAGGCAACTTTCTTATTTACTTCTATTATAAATTCTTCTTCGTTCTTTTAATATCTTTATTTGAAAAAGCAGGAATGTAAGAGTAGGAGCCGACCCATTTTTGGTTCAGAACCTTGGCAGCGCTTGCTGATTGTGGCTACATTTAGCCATCAATCAGCAAGCGCTATCCTGGTACTGAAACAAAAATGGGCAGGCTCTTAAGTTTACATTCCTGCTTTTCAAATAAAGATACCAAGAGAATAAAGAAAAAATTATAATAGGAGTAAATTAGAAAGTTGCTTAAAATTTATGAAAGAAAAAATTGGGGTTTCATATCCCTTTAACCTCCTGTCTGCCAGACAATTTGTAAATAGGAATGCAATTACATCCCTTTTAATATTTTAGAACAAACCATCAGCTTCAAAAAGAAACCATAATATTTATATTTACTGTAATAGTTTGATATTTCAGAAGTTTTAGATTTTTGAATAAATGTAATAAAATAAAAAACAAAGCATTAGGCTTCATCTTAAGCTCTTTATTTCACTAGACACATGCCTTTTATTATTTGGCAATGAAACGGAAATATAATATAAAACTTGACAGTTTATTACCATTTTAATTCTTCTATATTTGCATTAATAATTAGACAACTAGAAGAAAAATCACAACAGAGCAGCATTCTGTGTGCACAGATCTGAAGAGCAAAGAAAAATGGTTTCTTGCATAGATAAAGGTAGTTGGCCTAAGTTCTGATTATCAAATGCCTACTGATATATATAGAAGAAGGTCTATAAATAGCATTCCTGAATTGTACAGTTTAAGAATTGCTCATACAAGTTGAAAGGATAAGTAGGAATAAATGTTAATGAATGAATTATTTGAAGTATCTGTTAATATTATTCAATATATTGAATTAAGGGTTGCACCCCGTTACCAGCAGTCATCTCTGCTGCTGCAAGACATTGATAACTGGAGTTCTGCTGTCCCCCTCAATGTGCTTGTATTTATCCCTTAATAACCTGCTTTAGCTTCCAACAGTGCACATAATTGCCATTCTTTAATGTGCTGTGATCTTTTATGAACAGTAAAATACTTCTTTAGATAGGTGAAAGCTACCCTTAGTTCACCCTTCCTCTGGTCTAGTAACTTTTATCGTTTTCTCCCCTTACTTGTAAGCAATAAGATAAGGGACATTTTGGAAATAAGGGACATTTTGGAGGAAGAAAGTATTTTTTATGGAGAGGAACTGCTTTAAATCTCCCAATCAACAAAACACCACCCCTGACACAAAGAGGGATATTGTGGTTAAATTCTTATGCACCCAGTGAAAGACATTTTTTGATGGAGGAAGTATTTGGGGGGCACTACTCTCAGTAACCACAGTGACACATTTCTTAAAACTCATGGCCCTTACAATACACAATTTAAAATGTATTTCTCTAATACTCAAGTCTAAAAATAATAAAATATATCTCTTAGGTAGGAAAAGAGGATCTGTAATTATGAATACTATAGCTATTGCTAAGTCATATGAGAGAAACTAGTTTGTTGCTTTTATAGCTTTGGAGTTGATTATTTTTAGTTAAAAAACTTATGCTAGAATTTAGCTCTAACTATAGACTACACTTGGTCATTTGTTAAAGAAAGGGTAAGTAATTGTTTAAATGGATAAAACCAGACTTAAAGTTAAAATTGTAAGATTATACTACCTCTGATAATAATGTGATATAATTGTTCTCAGATCTAATTAAGATGCAACAGTAGTCAAAGAATCAGAGAAAGATGGTCATATTTTGTACTATTAAAACAACTCTTTTTTCTTCTTCAGAATTAAAGACATAGACATTTGGATGCAGGATATAATTTTTTTAAGGCCCCACTTTAATAAACTTGAAAAAGAAATGATTAGGGTTGCCACCTTTCTTGGAAAATAATACCCACAATTCTAATTAGCAAACATTTACATCAATAATAATACAGCAAGTCTTAGACTCTAAAGTTGCAAAGGCAGTTATTAAACCATCATTTGTTTCAAATTAGATTTCAACAACATAGAAGACGTTTCACCATAGCAGTGCCGTTATTTCAAGATTTCTTAATCATTACTTCCATTGACCTGTATTTTAAAAATAGCAGTAACATGCCAGCTAGGTGGTAACCCTAGATGTGGTTGACTATCTTAAAAAATAAAACCAAAATATTCATAACTATTTATAATTATTTATCAAGGATTTATCCTTATATTTTAAAGTAAATACAACATATCTGATGCTTAGATTTACTATACACAACCTAAAGTTTTAGTAAAAGGAAAAAAATGGCCCATATCACCACATTGCACACAAAAAACAACAATTGTATTTTAAAACATACCTTTTAAAGTCAGGTATTCGATCAAGGCTTCCAAATGGGATTATATCCAATTCCCGGAATTGGCAATATGAGATTTTACACACTGTTATTTTATTTAAAAGTCTTTTGACACCATTGGAATTAAGTATTTCCATTTTCTCCTTAAGCTTTTCCATCTGTTTGTATTTGCCATGCCAAAAAAAGCAAGTGTATGGATCCCCTTCTACAATGTATGTTGTTCATGACTCATGGTTGCATTTGGATTCCAGCATTTTGTTTTCTTTAGTCACATTTTTCATGTAATTTGACAAGTTTTTGTTTGTTGAATAGAATATAATAGCAATAAAAGAACTCCATTCAGTCTAGAAGAAAAGACATTTAGAAGGGAGATTAATGAACTATTTAAAATGAAAACTATACGCTGCTATTTTCAGCTCCAAACAGATGACAGAACCAATAAGCTTGAATGAAAATCAAAGCAAAACAAAATAGAATATCAACAAAGTTTTTTTTTCTGAATGAATGGTATATCATGCAGATGCTATTCAATCTATTGCTCTTTATATGTAAAGCATTGATATGTCTCAGATAAGCAAAACAGCAGTTATAGATAAGTAGTTGCTTGAAGAAGAGCAACTTCATCATAGATCTTCAGATACCACTCAGACCATTTCATTTCTAAAAGTAGAATTCTAATAATACGTTTAACCCCTTGACTGCCATGTAGTGTTTTAATGCATCACTAGCAGCCAAGAGGTTAAATAATCAACACATTTTACCCTTTACTTAATTTTCAGATAAAGAAAAAAAAGAGAGAGGTTCACTAAATGTTAATAACTATTACAGTAGAATCTAATGTTTATTGGGATCTTATAGCATTTTGAAAGTTTGTGTCTACATAAATAAACTTTTTATTGAGGCCTGGGATAGTCTGTATAACATGTTAGGGAAATAGGTTTTGTTAATCTCTTTGTTTAGCATACACAAATATATACTTTCTTTCCTATTACAATGTTGAGACTAACAATTGTAATAGTCTTAGACATTTTTTCTGTCCACAAATATAATTCAACTCGGACTGATATATTAATCAACAGATACACAGCATGTAAATGCTTGTATATGTATAATCTGCTTTTCCTGAAAATATTTAGCATCTATTTTTTAGCAGGTTATACAAAAACATATCTAAAAGTTGTTTTTTGTTGTTTTTGTTTATTGCTGATAATAATTACTAGCAATCAATCTTGAAAAATATGTATTTATTTATGTATTTATTTAAACATTATCAAGATGCTGGCAATGAGACATTTAAGAAAGGTGTATGGTTATTTTAAACACTCTAAACATATCCAAAGCAAATTGCATTCTGGTGTCATTAAAGGAGACAATATTTATGTTGATCAGTTATAGAATTGTACTGTATTTAAAACTGTTTAGTCATCAACCTTTATTTGATACATGAGGCCTCACAAGAATGACTCAAAAAAGAAAGATCAATAGGAAACCTGTTTCTTGGATACAACAGAGTCAATCTATTTTTAGCAACTTAGACTCCAGTTATGTCAGCTCCAAATATATATTAGTTTAAATGATCTCTGTTATAGACCAGCACATCTTCAGAAGCTGACATTAGCCAAAAGTGAATGGCAAATATTAAGCTTATATAAACTATCATGTTTCAGAATGATTCCAACTCATTCTTCATTTTGTGCAACAGTTGTTAGGCCAACTGTTTCCTAAAACCACCATTGAGGAGTATGTTTTAAAATAGTAGAAAAATCACCAGCCTTAAAAACAAACACACATTTGACAAGTTTGTCATGTTACTGTAATGCATTCAGTTATTTTTAGTATTATTTTATATAATTTCAATAAATTGCAACCACAAATATAACAAAAAATATACATCAGCCAACAATTGTCTGTATTTCTACAATTTGCAAGGGTAAATAAAAATGCTTTGGGTAACATAGAAAATACCCTTTATTTGCTTAGAATTTTCTAATAGCTAATAATTTGATAATATAATCATAATTTCTATTAAAAAAAATCAAATAAAACAAACACAATAAAGACAGCAACTTAAAAAATTAAATCGACATTCCATATTCAAAACAAGAACTATATAAACACAAATAATACGTTTCTCTTAGAATAAAAAGACACAATACCATAAATATGAAAAACAACTAATCTTATATGTAACAGTATTGTAATATTCTTTTGTTTCCTATAAACTTTTCTACTAATTTAACTTATTTTTCCAAAAACTGTAAGAAAGTGGTGTTTCAAAGTATTTAATGGAGCAAAGTAGTTTAATGTATTCCAATGCATGAACTATTGTTATTGCAAGTGAAACATAAGGTTTGGTTAATCCAGGAATCCCAACCAAAAGTTAAATATGGTACCTCTATCCCAAAACACAATGTGCCATTTAAGTATTGACTTTAAAGAGTAAATTAAGTGTATATATTTGTATGGCATAAACTTTTTTATTGCCCCACTCTTTATTAATAGTTTGAACATAGCAGGTCTCACATTGTGTAATTGAGAAGTGATCTGTTTACATTTAGAAAGGCTAAAACAAAACCATGTTTGCATAACAAATGAATCTACCTATATCTTCTTGTAATGCATCTTGACAGAAGAAACCATCCTTAAAAACAGATCTGCCTGTACACAGACTGCATGAGATCGATAGAAATCACAATACAATACTATCTACATGAGTTCAGCCTTTGGCAAAAGGAGGTACAATTGTGTAATTTTTTAATTTCTACCATTTTCCATTTAAACAAAAAAAAATGTAAAAAGTGAATATAAAGTTAGAGATCAGTCACTGGGTGGTGAATATTTGAATATGCACACTGCTGAGTAAGTGTAAAAGCAATTACACATAACATCAACACAATCTAGGAAGTGTTTTCTATAGCTACTCCAATGAATTATTCTAAAAACAAACTCCAGCTATTTGTTTTTACAGATATGCAAATAAAATGAAATGTAGCTGGTCATACAATAACTACATGCTTCATTCAAAATATAAATAACAAACAAAACTAGATGAGTTAGCATCTCTTTCTCTTTAAGAATATAGAAGTATACTGAGATATTATACAGAGCATCCCTCAAGCATCAACAAAACCAGATCTACCAAACTTCAGTTTCCAAACAAGAAAAACAAAAGTTTGAGCTTTGATGACTTGTTGCCCTCGAGACCTCACCTTTAACTTCAATGACAAATGGCAATGTAAAAAAACAACATCTAAAATACCTTTGTAAGCCCCAAGGAAAGACTGTGGACAAACTGATTATGTGCTAGATTTCTTCCTCCCCATTCTTGGGCAGCTTCTTCTCTCTGCTGTTGAAAGCAAATGCTCTGAGACTCAGTGCATATTTAATTAGAAGCAAGCTGCTTGCACTATCAGTGTGTGAATCTACCTCTCCAATCTCTCGTGAGTCGATCTTTCCCATCTCTGATTTTCTTTTATATTTATGCTAGAATATTTAATTGTAGACAAAAGGTTACTCTGGCTGTATTCACTGCACAGAGGCAGAATAATCTGCTTTAAAAGGCTTGACATTTCAGGCTTTTCAAAAAGGCTGAAAAAATTATATCCCTGCTTTTGTTAATCAATGAAGTAGAACTCTCCTGAACAAAAGAATTAAATTGCTTGGTTGGTTTAATAAAACCAACAGAAATAACTGCTTCCTCTGGGCTGTATTGTGTAGGCATGGCACATGCATCCAGCACTGTAATTCCATATGATTCAGGGGCAAAACTCTCATTTCTGCACACAGTTGGGTTTTTAAATCCTATTCAAACACTATCCATTATGACGGATTCTCTAAGGACAGATTTATCATTTAAACTTCTTTTTTTTGCATGCAACAGCAGGTTTAATTTTTGGGAAAGGATTATTCTTAAGAAATATTTTCTGGGATATATTCCTGACACTTAACTTGATGAAGGCAGTGATATCAATCTGACTGCATGTCTGTTTTTGTATTCAATTAACCAATTTTGGGCTTCTGTCTATTTGGAGAAAACAAGTACAATTTTGGTTTCTGTGAGCATAGAAAGTAGAACAAGGAAATTAAGATTAACAAGGCATGAAGTGGTTAAAAAGCAAAACGAGTAGAAAGAAAGGTAGTTCTTCGCATCAGGGAAGTTGCAGGTCTAGTCTAAACTTAATATTAGCATATTTATATGTGAAAAAAATGTCAGGATACATTGCAGCACAGCAGTTAAGCAAGCTTGTTATGGGAGAATGAATATCAACAGTTTACATATAGCTGCCCCCACAAAATATTGTCAATTGTACACAATATGCCCAACATATTAATGTATGATTCAATATAATCTGTATGCTTCAGAAGATTCATAGACGCCAGTTCTCCAAATTAGATTTATTATTTTAATATATGCACAGCACAAAGACCCCATGTCTAATTCCTACAGTTTGCCATCCATGCCAAGCACACATCTCAGGCCAGAGTTTTACAATAAGGACACAGACTAATGGATCTATTATACCACAAGGCCAGAATTCAGGACTATGCATGGAAAAAAGGTACATTTGGCAAGTATGTATTAGCTGGAATATAAATAGAATATATTGAAATCTCAACCCTCATTTCATTACATAATGAGGCCACTAAGTTGTATGTTTATTATTGTTTTGAATAGTTGTAAAATTTGTTTCCTCTTGGTGCAGTCTTATACAAAAGCGACATACTCTCAGAATCCCATTTTTGTAAAATACATTTTAACATTCACATTCTTAAAATATTGAATTTTCTTGTAATGGTTTTAACATTTCATAATTTTCATTACGATTCTTTAATGTGTCAAAAAAATATGCTCAAACTATAAAAATAGCTATAATATAAAAGAACTTTAAAAATAATAGGAATCCACTGAATAATTATTAAACACTGTTTTGAAGGATAAAGGACAGACTAGAGAGGACTTCCAGTTTGTATTTACTGACAAAATCTATGTATATTTATTTGTATTAAATGATGTGGGGTAGTTATTTTGTCTGCTAATCACTATTACTGTGGTAATCATCTGATACTCATATGGCTAGATTACAAGTGGTGCGCATATTACAAGTTGAAAGTAAACAATTGGGCTTGAGCACAAACAAAAACTGTGCTTAAAATAAAATATTACACTCATATATACACTTTTTGATAAAAAAATCATATAAATATTCCTATTTTTTTTTTAATAAGGGATATGGTATATGACCAAGGATTTGACTAGAAATTGCTGTAATGTATATGTATATGTCTAAATATGTGTGTGCGTATATATATATATATATATGTGTGTGTATTTATATGTAAATATGTATATATATATATATATATATATATATATATATGTATCCAATGAGGTATAAGCACTCACAGTAACATCCAATTGTGGAAATCCAAAGTGCCCAGGGTGCTTTTAAAATTGTAATACAGTCATCCAAAAGTAAAAAACCACTCACCAGGTCTTTATGCAAACAAGTAGTTTAATGTGATGTTTCGGGGTGACACCCCGTCTTCAGACAACTTTATTACAGAAAAATACATTACTCACCCTTTATAGCTGTGTCCCACTCCCAAATGTGTGTCTGCTGATGGCGTACCGGAAGTCAGACAGCCGTGAACCACCGCGTCATCGGTTGTCATGGCGACCAGGACGCTCATCAGCAATCTGTGTCAAGACTAAAAACAACACCGTATTGACCTCGAGAAGGTATATGTAACCAAAATTCTCACACATAATATGGCAGATTAGAAAGAGCAGCATTGCACATCAAGCCTAATATATATATCGTAAGAAAGGGGAGAATTAAGTCTCTCAGATCTTTACTTGACAGCATAAATTTGTATAAGCCGGGCTATCTAGAGCCTCCGTGAATAAGATCTGTAATATAAGTGTGGTATGTAAATATTAAACGGGGATATATTAATCCTAACTCCGTTTTTTAATATAGTGAGCGGAATCATTATATATTGGTCCCTAGTATATAAGTGTGCAATTAGCACAATCCTAATACTTTTCTATGTACAAAAGATATACCATATACGCTGCTCATATATTCCAGGTGATAATGAAATGGAGGCCAGATCATAGTAACTATTTGCTTAGGCAATGCAAATTAAGATCCAACCCTATATTAGTGGCATAGGGGGCATACAGTTTACCCTATATCTAGGGTCATGATCATGAATAGAGGTTAAAGAATTAAAACAATGAGAACACAAGGAACATAACAAACACAGAAAAGGTGGTGGCAGCAACAAATTATAAACTTGCTGGTCAAAAGAAACCAACGTCCCGGCACAATTAATCAAAGAAAGCAATGCCAGTCCAAATTAACATTCAGTCCTTGAGGGGCCATAGTGCCCAAGTTGAAGATCCACCTGGACTCTCGTTGTAGTAATAGTCTCCCTCTATCACCACCTCTCACAAGTGGGGGCACATGGTCAATAATTATGTATTTTAAATCAGAGACTGAATGTTTGGCCATGGCAAAATGTCTGGCCACTGGCTGGTCAGAGTCCCCACGGTCAATGGCCGTTCTAATGGCTAACCTGTGGTTGGCCATCCTGGTCCGCAAATCATCAATGGTCTTGCCCACATAGAATAAGCCACATACACAGTGTAGTAGATATATTATGTACTTAGTGGTACATGTCGCACGATGTTGAAGATCCTGTTTGTATATGGATGTCTGAAGGTTTTCCCAGTTGTCAGGCCATTACATGTGGTGCATCCCAGGCAGCGGAAACAACCAGGTTTGGCATGTAGCCATGTCTCCTTCATGTAACATCCCCTGGGATCTGTTTTAATTAGCTGGTCTCTCAAGGACCTGGCTCTCCAAAAGCCAATTCTCGGAGGTGGTAATCCAAAAAATGGCAGATCTCTATCAGTGGCCACAACAGACCAATGTTTTCGTACACCTTCGACAATCTTGTCAATGTCGAAAGTTGCAAGGAATGTCATTCTCTTGTCCACCTCATTGGATGTTTTCTGGACCAATAGATCTGCTTGTAACAAGTAACCCTTGTATCTTGGAATAATGGCGTGCCCACCGTTTCGAATTCCGCCATAAAAAGGTTAGCATATGTGGGGGCTACGTTTGACCCCATGGCCGTTCCTGCAATTTGCAGGAAGAATTCTCTCTCGAATCGAAAATAATTCATTTCCAAGCAGAGATATATAGATGATCTCTTCCTGCTGTGGAATGGCACTGAGGAGGATCTACTAAATTGGTTTCTGAATGTGAACAATGCCCATCCAACAATCAAATTCAAGATGGTATACAATACCACTAGTGTGGACTTCCTTGACTTAAGAATCTTTAAAAGAGAGGGACGCCTGTTGACAACCTTGTATACTAAAGATACGGATCGCAACTCTCTATTGCAGGCACAAAGCTGTCACCCCCCTGCTCTGAAACGTGCATTACCAACCTCCCAATTTACCAGGACTGCAAGAAACAACACTGATGAGAGCCTCAGAGAGCAACAAATGCTCGAGATGGAGTCAAGATTCATCCAGAGAGGATATAAGCAACATGACTTGGAGAAGAGGAAATTGGATGTATTAAAATATCAACAAGCAGATCTATTGGTCCAGAAAACATCCAATGAGGTGGGCAAGAGAATGACATTCCTTACAACTTTCGACATTGACAAACCAGGGATTGTTGAAGGTGTACGAAAACATTGGTCTGTTGTGGCCACTGATATAGATCTGCCATTTTTTGGATTACCACCTCCGAGAATTGGCTTTCGGAGAGCCAGGTCCTTGAGAGACCAACTAATTAAAACAGATCCCAGGGGATGTTACATGAAGGAGACATGGCTACATGCCAAACCTGGTTGTTTCCACTGCCTGGGATGCACCACATGTAATGGCCTGACAACTGGGAAAACCTTCAGACATCCATATACAAACAGGATCTTCAACATCAAGCATCGTGTGACATGTACCACTAAGTACATAATATATCTACTACACTGTGTATGTGGCTTATTCTATGTGGGCAAGACCATTGATGATTTGCGGACCAGGATGGCCAACCACAGGTCAGCCATTAGAACGGCCATTGACCGTGGGGACTCTGACCAGCCAGTGGCCAGACATTTTGCCATGGCCAAACATTCAGTCTCTGATTTAAAATACATAATTATTGACCATGTGCCCCCACTTGTGAGAGGTGGTGATAGAGGGAGACTATTACTACAACGAGAGTCTAGGTGGATCTTCAACTTGGGCACTATGGCCCCTCAAGGACTGAATGTTAATTTGGACTGGCATTGCTTTCTTTGATTAATTGTGCCGGGACGTTGGTTTCTTTTGACCAGCAAGTTTATAATTTGTCGCTGTCACCACCTTTTCTGTGTTTGTTATGTTCCTTGTGTTCTCATTGTTTTAATTCTTTAACCTCTATTCATGATCATGACCCTAGATATAGGGTAAACTGTATGCCCCCTATGCCACTAATATAGGGTTGGATCTTAATTTGCATTGCCTAAGCAAATAGTTACTATGACCTGGCCTCCATTTCATTATCACCTGGAATATATGAGCAGCGTATATGGTATATCTTTTGTACATAGAAAAGTATTAGGATTGTGCTAATTGCACACTTATATACTAGGGACCAATATATAATGATTCCGCTCACTATATTAAAAAACGGAGTTAGGATTAATATATCCCCGTTTAATATTTACATACCACACTTATATTACAGATCTTATTCACGGAGGCTCTAGATAGCCCAGCTTATACAAATTTATGCCGTCAAGTAAAGATCTGAGAGACTTAATTCTCCCCTTTCTTACGATATATATATTAGGCTTGATTGTCAATGCTGCTCTTTCTAATCTGCCATATTATGTGTGAGAATTTTGGTTACATATACCTTCTCGAGGTCAATACGGTGTTGTTTTTAGTCTTGACACAGATTGCTGATGAGCGTCCTGGTCTCCATGACAACCGATGACGCTGTGGTTCACGGCGCGGCTGTCTGACTTCCGGTACGCCATCAGCAGACACACATTTGGGAGCGGGACACAGCTATAAAGGGTGAGTAATGTATTTGTCTGTAATAAAGTTGTCTGAAGACGGGGTGTCACCCGGAAACGTCACATTAAACTACTTGTTTGCATAAAGACCCGGTGAGTGCTTTTTTACTTTTGGATGACTATATATATATATATATATAAATATAAATATATATATTATTACTATTCTTTATTTATAAAGCGCCAACAGATTCTGCAGCGCTATCCATGAGTACAGAGCTAAAAGAACAATGGTGAGACATTACAATATAAGACAAAATGTAGCAAACAAATACAAGGGGTTTGAGGGCCCTATTCCTGTGTGAACTTACACTAAAAACACATATCTACACATGTATATACATATATATATATATATATATATATATACAGGGAGTGCAGAATTATTAGGCAAATGAGTATTTTGACCACATCATCGCTGAGAAAGCCCTGTAAGAGGGAGAAACACGTTGATGAAAGTTACAGCTGCCTTACACTTCATATATTGTCTATAAGGACTTTAATTCTTTATTGTTGTGAAAGATTTTTCAGCTACCCACGGAGAACACGAGGACTACATTGTGAAGGGCCATGTGCTTAAGTTAAAGCCGGTTTCAAGTCACACATCAAAGTCCGTTCACTATAAGATCTACAAAAGAAATCTGGATATACTGTGACCCTGCGTGCGATCCTGCACTAAGAGCGGGGTTCACCATCTACAATATAGCGGCCGCTATAGTTCATCTGTCAAGTTATCCTGACCAATAGAATTTCCCTACAGAGACGACGCCTCCCGATCAGTGACGTCACGGGATACGCTTACGTCTCACGGAGGTGATTCTTAATACACGGACGGTACACCTAAAGGTAAAAACGGGTTTGCATTTACCCGGCTTCGGTTCTCTTTTGAAATCATCTGAGGACTTTAGTTTTGATGCCGACTTCTTCTACATAATACTGAGACAAGGTTTATATTGGCAACAGTAGTATTTATTTTAATTCTGTGTTTTTTATACATCGGAGACGTCCGATTCTTAAATTTTCTATGTTTTTTCATTTTTTCATTTTTTTGCAGGACATGTACTTCTATGATTGTTTGTTTTAATTATATTTGCAAAGCAAGTAAATTTATCTTATTTTATCTCAATTCGTTTGCATAGCAATTATTTTAATCTGTTCTCAATTTAGCACCTTTAGCTTTTATTAGCGCTTCTCCTTTTTTTCATTCTTTCACATAGAAATACTTTACGTTTCATTGTTCTTCTCTTAAAAGAAAATGTTCTTTGTATTTTTAAATAGATATTTCTATATCTCAGAGATAGCATCAGTGATAGGAAATATATCTGGAGATTCAACCATAGGTATAAAAACAGAATTTAAAGGGTAACAGGCTTGCCCTATCTACTGTAGGACTTCTAACCTCTGAAGTAAAGAAAATTTATTTGAAAAGAAAACAAATCTGCTCAATTTTAAACAATAAGTAGATATTTCAGATTTATGACCAGCAGGCTTAGAGCCAGTGGAAGGTAAAATCTTACATTACCTTTTACGCTTACTTGAAAGAAGCATGGCCACCAAATATTTCAGACACAGTAGATTGTATAAAATCCTTGACTCCAGGAACCAGTAGGACTCTGCTGTAAGGAACAAACAGAAAAAGCAGTAACACTTTCAGAAGTAAAAGCAGCATTAGATTAAAATATTAATACATTTATTACATAAGTTAACCGTAGATAAAATCTCAGGTTGATTACAATACAAACATTTAACACTGGTAGGAATAGCCCAGCTTCTAAGGCAGATTTAGGGACAGGAGTCAGAAGACTCCATAACTGCAGGGAACTTATACAGACGTTAAGTAAAGAAAAAAAACAAGCAAACGGCTAAATGGTAATATACCCTTTAAAAATGCTTTGAAGAAAATGAAACACTTACCCCCTTTTGAAAGAAACTCTTAAAAACAAATGAAAAATCATTAAAGCCAAGATGCAGTAGCACACAGGACACCTGGTATCTAAATAGTGTACTTATGAGAGGAAGCGAACATCAATCTGGTATCATATAAAGAAAAAAGCATGGCAAAACGTACACTATCTTGCCGACGCACACAGGCCTGAAAGCTGGCGTGCGTCAATGTGCGTGCATCCATAAAAGTATGTGCACGAAAAAAATCTGGCATGCGTTTAAAAAATTATACGCACGTGAAAAATATATTAAGCATTAAACGATATATGCGGGCGAAAATATGAGGCATATTTATAAAAACTTACTAATAAAAAATAAAGGGAACTTTCCTAAAAAATATATAAATGTCCCAAGGTCACATACATATATTTATACATATATCAATAACCTAACAGGCTTATAGAGTGCCAAATAAAAAAAAAAAAAAAGTACTTATCAATAGGCACCCTAACACTGGAGGAAACTAGGAGGAAGCCAAAATCAGTGTTAATAACAGCAGAGGATCTGGAATAGCAGTATATTGATGAACCAAAATAAGGAGTTAAAGGACAAGTCCCTGCGACATACGTGGAAAGTTTTGTGACTAAAACCCAATAAGTGATAAATATGCCACTACAAATACTCCAAATACATTCCTCCAACAATCACTGTACTCTGAGGGGAAATGGTCTTCACTGAAGAATCAAATGAACATCTTCATACTTCAACCTCCTTTATTACTTACCACAATTTCAATTTATTGGTGCCTAGTTATCAACGTGTCTACTTTTCCTGCCTTCGCCGGCCTAAACTCGTCTCACATCGCCGCCGCGGACCTGCCAAAATTCGCCTAAGTTATCAAAAAAGCTGTCAAAAAAAAGCCGCGCACCAAGTACGGGGCGATGAGCAGCGGACTGTGAGAGTTATCACTCATCCGATCTCGCTGCTCTTCGGCTTTTTGACAGCTTTCTTGCTAGCCTGTCACTGAGCACTCACACTAAACTACACTGTTCTACCCCCTATACCGGCACCCCCAGAGCCCCCCGCAACTAAATAAAGTTACTAACCCCTAAACCGCCAATCCTAGACCCCGCTGCAACTCTTATAAATGTATTAACCCCTAAACCGCCGCTCCCGGACACCGCCGCAACTCTTATAAATGTATTAACCCCTAAACCGCCGCTCCCGGACACCGCTGCCACCTACATTATACCTAGTAACCCCTATCCTGCCCCCTCTATACCGTCGCCCTCTATAATAAAGTTATTAACCCCTATCCTGCTGATCCCGCACCTCGCCGCAAATAAATAAATAGTTTAACCCCTAAACCGCCGCTCCCTGAACCCGCCGCAACTTATATTAAATTTATTAACCCCTATCCTGCCCCCCCCACACCGTCGCCACCTATAATAAATTTATCAACCCCTATCCTGCCCCCCCTACACCGTCGCCACCTATAATAAATTTATTAACCCCTATCCTGCCCCCCACTACACCGCCGCCACTGTAATAAAATTATTAACCCCTAAACCTAAGTCTAACACTAACCCTAACACCCCCCTAACTTAAATATTAATTAAATAAATCTAAATAATATTTCTCTTATTAACTAAGCTAATCCTATTTAAAAGTTATTAACCCCTATCCTGCTGATCCCGCACCTCGCCGCAAATAAATAAATAGTTTAACCCCTAAACCGCCGCTCCCTGAACCTGCCGCAACTTATATTAAATTTATTAACCCCTATCCTGCCCCCCCCCCACACCGTCGCCACCTATAATAAATGTATCAACCCCTATCCTGCCCCCCCTACACCGTCGCCACCTATAATAAATTTATTAACCCCTATCCGGCCCACACTACACCGCCGCCACTGTAATAAAATTATTAACCCCTAAACCTAAGTCTAACACTAACCCTAACACCCCCCTAACTTAAATATTAATTAAATAAATCTGAATAATATTTCTCTTATTAACTAAGCTAATCCTATTTAAAACTAAATACTTACCTGTAAAATAAACCCTAATATAGCTACAATATAAATAATAATTATATTGTAGCTATCTTAGGATTTATTTTAACTTTACAGGTAACTTTCAATTTATTTTAACTAGGTACAATAGCTATTAAATAGTTATTAACTATTTAATAGCTTACCTAGCTAAAATAAAGAGAAATGTACATGTAGACTAAAAACTAACCTAAGTTACAATTACACCTAACACTACACTATACTTAAATAAATTATTCCTATTTAAAACTAAATACTTACCTGTAAAATAAACCCTATGATAGCTACAATATAATTAATAATTACATTGTAGCTATCTTAGGATTTATATTTATTTTACAGGTAACTTTGTATTTATTTTAGCTAGTTAGAATAGTTATTAATCAGCCAATCAGATTTTTGAATCTTGGATGACGTCCCTTAAAGGAGCCTTCATTCGTCGGTAGTCCGTCGGTAAAGAAGGATGTTCTGCGTTGGCGGGATGAAGATTGAAGACCCGGCTTGGAAGATGACATCGCCCGGATAGAAGACTTCTTCAGCGCCTCTTGGAAGATGACATCGCCCGGATGGAAGACTTCTTCAGCGCCGCTTGGAGGATTACTTCATCGGATGGAAGATTTCTTCAGCGCCCCTTGGATGATCACTTCTGCCGCTCCGGATGTCCTCTTCGGTTCCATCGCTGCTCGGCTGAGTGAAGACGACTCAAGGTAGGATGATCTTCAGGGGATTAGTGTTAGGTTATTTTAAGGGGGGTTTGGGTTAGATTAGGGGTATGTGGGTGGTGGGTTTTAATGTTGGGGGGGGTTGTATTTCTCTTTTACAGGCAAAAGAGCTTAATTCTTTGGGGCATGCCCCACAAAAGGTCCTTTTAAGGGCTGGTAAGGTAAAAGAGCTTTGAACTTTTTAAATTTAGAATAGGGTAGGGCATTTTTTTATTTTGAGGGGCTTTGTTATTTTATTAGGGGGCTTAGATTAGGTGTAAGTAGCTTAAAATTGTTGTAATATTTTTAAAATGTTTGTAACTTATTTTTTTTATTTTTTGTAACTTAGCTTTTTTTATTTTTTGTACTTTAGTTAGTTTTTGTAATTGTATTTAATTGTAGTTATTTGTAGTTAATTTATTTAATTAATGTAATGATAGTGTAGTGTTAGGTTTAATTGTAACTTAGGTTAGGATTTATTTTACAGGTAATTTTGTATTTCTTTTAGCTAGGTAGTTATTAAATAGTTAATAACTATTTAATAACTATTCTAACTAGCTAAAATAAATACAAAGTTACCTGTAAAATAAATATAAATCCTAAGATAGCTACAATGTAATTATTAATTATATTGTAGCTATCTTAGGGTTTATTTTACAGGTAAGTATTTAGTTTTAAATAGGAATAATTTATTTAAGTATAGTGTAGTGTTAGGTGTAATTGTAACTTAGGTTAGTTTTTAGTTTACAGGTACATTTCTCTTTATTTTAGCTAGGTAAGCTATTAAATAGTTAACAACTATTTAATAGCTATTGTACCTAGTTAAAATAAATTGAAAGTTACCTGTAAAATAAAAATAAATCCTAAGATAGCTACAATATAATTATTATTTTTATTGTAGCTATATTAGGGTTTATTTTACAGGTAAGTATTTAGTTTTAAATAGGATTAACTTAGTTAATAAGAGAAATATTATTTAGATTTATTTAATTAATATTTAAGTTAGGGGGTGTTAGGGTTAGTGTTAGACAGGTTTAGGGGTTAATAATTTTATTACAGTGGCGGCGGTGTAGTGGGGGGCAGGATAGGTGTTAATAAATTTATTATAGGTGGCGACGGTGTAGGGGGGGCAGATTAGGGGTTAATAAATTTAATATAGGTTGCGGCAGGGTCCGGGAGCGGCGGTTTAGAGGTTAAACTATTTATTTAGTTGCAGTGAGGTGCGGGATCGGCAGGATAGGGGTTAATAACTTTATTATAGAGGGCGTCGGTATAGGGGGGGGCAGGATAGGGGTTACTAGGTATAATGTAGGTGGCGGTGGGCTCCGGGAGCGGCGGTTTAGGGGTTAATACATTTATTATAGTTGCGGTGGGCTCCGGGAGCGGCGGTTTAGGGGTTAATATGTATAGAGTAGCTTGCGGTGGGCTCCGGGAGCGGCGGTTTAGGGGGTAATACATTTATTTAGTTGCGGCGGTGTAGGGGGGGACAGATTAGTGGTGTTTAGACTCGGGGTACATGTTAGGGTGTTAGGTGTAGACAGCTCCCATAGGAATCAATGGGATATCTGGCAGCAGCGAACTTGTACTTTCGCTATGGTCAGACTCCCATTGATTCCTATGGGATCCGCTGCCTCCAGGGTGGCGGTTTGAAAACCAGGTACGCTGGGCCGTAAAAGTGCCGAGCGTACCTGCTAGTTTTTTGATAACTAGCAAAAGTAGTCAGATTGTGCTGCACTTGTGTGCGGAACATCTGGAGTGATGTAAGAATCGATCTGTGTCAGACTGAGTCCGGCGGATCAAAGTTTACGTTACAAAATTCTACTTTTGCCAGTCTCTAGCCTTTGATAACTAAGGCGAATCAGCCTCGCCACAAATACGCTGCGGAATTCCGGCTTGATAACTAGGCCCCATTGTCTCCAATCTCACTATAGCTATCATCAGTGCCCTTTAAAAAGGATAAGAACAGGAAGCCCAGAAATTCAGAATTGTATTTCTCCTTTCATATAAGGGCATCAAAATATACTGCAACTAGCTTTGTTCCATAGCAAAAGACAGAGAATGCAGAAGACTATGGGGTGCTACATTGGGGTTGGAGACAAGGTGTAAAATTACAATAAGTAATTTAGAAAAATTGTTATCTTGGTTCCCTCATGTAGCATTGTGAAGTGGTATGAAAGATGGAAGGGGCAGCATAGCAAAGAGTTAAATTAAAAAAAAGACCTAATTCATTATGT
Source organism: Bombina bombina (assembly GCF_027579735.1). Classification (NCBI taxonomy): domain Eukaryota; kingdom Metazoa; phylum Chordata; class Amphibia; order Anura; family Bombinatoridae; genus Bombina; species Bombina bombina. The sequence continues at coordinate 394,488,386 of NC_069502.1, read as the reverse complement.
AAAATACATAAACAATAATATATCTGAATTACAGCAAACAGGCTTTTCTCCCAAATGTGGCCCCAGCTGAAGCTTTAATATCTAATTTGTAGATGTTTGCATTGCCCAGGAGGTAGACACAGCCTTGGGTGAATGTCCGTTAAGATGTGGGGAATTAAAGTTTTCTTGACTTGATAAGCTTGCGATATAAAAGCTGAGTCTATCTAGCAGTTGTAGTTTTATTAGACATCAGAAGTAGCTAAGTCTTTCTACTATCACTAGTTTTTTTCCACATATAGGGCTAGATAACAAGTGGTATGCTAACTGTTGCGAGCAAGCGATAAGGGGTTTATTGCAGGTGTTTGCACAGAAGTAGCACACATATTACAATTTGAAAGTAAGCCTGTTCGCTCTAGCAAAATTGAATTTAACGCACGTCAGGATATCGCCACTTCAGAGCTCAGGTTAACTGTTACGCTCAAATAAAAAGTTGCACAAAACACACCAAAATACATGTAAAAGTAGAGTTACACTCATAATAACACTATCTAATAAAAAAATACAATAAAAATTTATAAGGGCTCAAGGATATGAGGTCTCAGGTGTTAGAAAGGACTAAATAGGACTTTAGTATAGAAATACATACATATACATGTCTAAATATATATATATATATATATATATATATATATATATTTATATAGTATATATATATATATATATATATATATATATATATATATACACACACACACATATATACAGTATGTTTATATGTGTGTACATAAATATTATTGTATTTATATGTGTATATATTTTTATTTACAACCATATATACACATATAAACACATAAATACATATGCATACATATATAGACACACACATATATATATATATGTGTGTGTGTGTGTGTGTGTGTGTGTATGACATGTGTGTGTGCATTGGAGCCCTTTGTTGTCAGGTAGCTGAAAACATGTAAACTCATATTTATGCAATATTCATTTTTAATAAAGTGTTTAACTGTGTATTTACTGTAAATATCTAACCAAAGTACAAAAATGTTTTACAAAAAAAGGTTTGATCATTGTCCTAATTCATATAAAATATAGAAACTACATTCAGGAGAAAAACCACTTTATCCTGAAGTGTGTCGTGGGACACAAGAGAAGTTAGGTAGTCTCTTCAACCTGAATTTATTGTCAGTAAGAAAATAACTTATGGTGTCGTATTTCTGATAAATTTGATGTAAAGGCTCAAAAGGATGTTGCACAAGTTAGTCCAGCACTAAAGGGAGATCCCATGGAGGCACTCTTGTTTTTCCCAGGGGTCAAGTCGAGCGGGAATGCATGGGAACGGAGTTACTGCACTATTTTTGCAGGTGCTACTAAGTTCCCCCTGAAAGAGAACAGAAATGCTCCAGTAAACACTGCTGCTATTGGTGGGAGGAGCTGTAGCATAGTCTGGTTAGAGGGATTGTGAGATCATCTAGTAATGGGCAGTAACACTTCCTACAATACACTAAATGCAAGCCTGTTAGTGATCCTGCTGTGTGATCTCCCCACACTGTGTGGAACACATGGTGCTTACATTTCTTTGTGGCTTTCTCTGGGGTTATTTAGCTTCCCTCTGCAGAAATAGGACTATTGCAACTTAAGTGGGTGAGACAGAGGAGGAGTCTCAGGCCCAAAAGCAACCATTCAACTCTTCATAGGTTTTAATTTGCTTTCATAAACCAAAATGTATTGATTATATACATATAAAAACAGTGTGTGTGTGTGTATAAAACAATATTAATTGTAGGGGGGGTGGAAGTATTGGTAAGTTCCCACACTTTGTTTTGTAGGACGTGACCCTTGGTTTTACCAAAGAAAATATATGCAAAGCTACTTAACAAAACTGTTGTACTAATGTGTCCTGAGCTCGTTTAGGGCTTGATGAACAAAGATTCTCCTGCTTGGATAGAAATTGTAGTGCAGACTTCACAAGGACTTAAAAAGACAGTCTAGTCAAAATTAAACTTTCATGATTCAGAAAGGTTATGCGATTTTAAACATCTTTCCAATTTCCCTTTATCATCATGTTTGCGTTGTTCTCTTGGCATTTTTTTTTTTTGAAAGCTAAACCTAGGTAGGCTAATTTCTAAGCCAATGAAGGTGCCTCTTATCGGATTTAGACAGTTTTTCACAGCTAGACAGTACTATTTCATATGTTCCATATGGATAACATTGTGCTCACTCCTGTGGATTTACCTATGAGTCGCACTGATTGGCTAAAATTCAAGTCTAACAAAAGAACTGAAATAAGGGGGCAGTCTGCAGAGGCTTAGATACAAGGTAATCACAGAGGTAAACAGTATATTAATATAACCGTGTGGTTATGCAATACTGGGGAATTGGTAAAAAATGTATTTTCTTTTTAAACAATAAATCACAATAATAACAATACTAAACACACTACTGTTTTAAACAATAAAATACAAAATAGAAAGTACAAAGTTTAAATGTAATGAAACTTAATCTGAAGTGTAAAGTAATGAAAAATACAAAGCACAAAGTGTAAATGCAGCATAACTGTTATGCCATGCAGTGCTATATTGCACTGGGCTTGAAGTGCAGGTCATCACCCCTTGGAGAAGTATAGCAGAATCTGCTTTTTGAAAATGTCATTATGGATCTTGCAGTGATTTTAGATCATCTCACCTGAGCCAAGAAATTTAGATCATCAGTCACTTATTGCCTATTATTGCAGACAGAGGTAAAACTTGCATTCTTAAATTATAAGGGCTAGATTACAAGTGGAGCGCTAAATTATCGCGCTCCCTCAAATTTGCCTGTTGAATGAGATAATGAACCATCCAATACAAGTGGCTGGTTATTACTACTGCAAGCTCAGGGTGTTAGAAAAAACAGCACTGAAAAGTGCCTTTACATTACGGTCAATGGGAACTGTGTGTTCCTAATAAATATATATTATGCCTTTTAGAATTTGATGGCAATTTCAATAAGAAAAAAATAGAGTTTCTTGATCTCATGTCGTTTGTGTACTGGTATTCAAGAAAAAAAAACCATAAAAAACTTCTGATAGCATTGGTTTTCTAAATGCAGATAGTGGTCATCTACCACAATGGAAGTCAAATATCCCACTGGGGCAATTCCTAAGAATCCGCAGGAATTGCACTTCGCTAGAAGACTTTAAACTTGAGGCGAACATGTTAGAAAATAAATTGCTACAGAAAGGGTATGATACTTCCCTTGTTAAGGAAGCAAGACAAAGGGGTAAATCCAGAAACAGGAAGGTCCTTCTTTCTAGTAGCCCCAAAAATCGCTCCTGTAATTGTAAGGAGGGGGATAAGTTTATAACGACTTACAATATGGGAGTGTGTTGCGTTCAGACCTTGTTTTGCAAGCACACCTGAAGGTTAACCCTAGAATTATATTTAAGAGAAATAAAAATCTCAAAAATATACTTGCTCCCTCCAAAGAGAATAAGGGGGCATAAGGGGGAAACCAGGGTACCCTATCTTCTTGGTGTACACCAAATGTTGGAACTTTTAAATGTGGGCGTCTAAATTGCTGTATTTGTGGTCTGATAATGAAAGGTATGATGTATCAGAATTGGGACAAGACTTGTGAATATAGACTGAGGAGTAGGGCCTTCTGTGTTTCCACATATGCAGTATATGCATTAACCTGTTTCTGTGAAAACATCTATGCAGCAAGAAAAGGAAAATAAAGCATCAAATTTATGAGCACATTTAGAATATTAAGTAAGGACTCCAAAATCATAGTGTGTCAGAACACTTCAAGTTATGTCACAATCAAAGTCCTTAGGGGTTAACAATAGTTGTATTAGAACTTATCTCAGCATCTGGCATTAGTCCTCAGCAGAGGTTAATGCGTCTAAGACAATGCGAAACGAAATGGATACATCTATTAGATAGTTTAACCCCGAGGGGACTAACTGTGGATCTAGATTTGCAAGTTTTATGGTATAATATGTATAGATCCAAAAGAGGAAAGGACAGATTACAAAGAAAAATGCAGTCCTGTATTTTATGTAGACACCTAATATAAAACAAATGGTGTTTGAGTGTAGAATTTCTCATCCTGAGTTGTCTTTAGCTTTGTGTAGATTTATTTGAATCTATGGAAATAATCATTTATTCCAGTGTACATTGGAGACACCGTGTAAGCATCTGGTATCAAAATTCATAGTACAGTAGTTTAAGTGCAAGGAAAGTGGTATGTTGAACACTCTAGAATAAATGGATTATGATTGTATTTTAATATGTATTTTTTATGTACTATGTGTGATTTACCCATATATGCACGAACCTCTCACCGCACCACAGTGTTCATTATAAATATAAACAAACACTCCCAGATTCACGGGCCAATCAGGCTGGGAAAAGAGTGGAATATAGAAGTATTGTGAATGGTAGTTCTTTCATGCCGTCATGTGGGGGAGTGGCTTGCAGAATCTTTGTGTATGATTGGTGAAAATAAGGTGAAAGAGGCGAGCCTATTTGATTTAAATAACCCGATAATCTGAAGAGGCACTTACACTTCTTTGTTACTCTTGAGAAAGTTTACTTACAGGCAAATAAAATGCATAAAGAAGAAGAGAAGTTAGATCAGTCTCTTTCAGCAGCAGCAGGGGTTTACCATTTTCACCAGTTACGGGGATCAGATTAGAAACAGTGGAGGTTTGCTTCCTGACTGGAGATGCAGTATGATTTTGTGAGATATGAGCTCCAAATTCTTGTAAGTGTTTTTAACCATTTGTTTTACATTAAATTTGTTTGGCTACCTTTATGTGAGGTTGCGCCTTTTCTTCTTTACATACACATATATATTTATGTGTTAATAAGCTGTCCATCGCTGTGCGGCTTACCCCTTCCCTGGCGCTGAAGTTCTGATGCTGTCTGTATGCAGCTAACTTGTAAAACCAGCCCACATTATCGTGCGCTGGTAATACAAGGGGGAGCACTAATATTGCTTTCATTAAAGCAATATATAGCACTCCACTTGTAATCTAGCCCTAAATGTTTAAACCCGGATTAAAACCACCCCTGAAAAATACAATAAAATGAATATTGGAATCGGACAGTTATTATGATAGAATATCCAATATGAAAAACTTCCAAACTTCAGAAGTAGTTGACTGCTGTATTGTTTTTAAGCAGAATTTCTATACCTTCAAACTAAAGTGTTTGAAGAGTTGTCATTCAAGCAGCTAGGTCAAGATGCTAAGTATCGGGGTGATCTAGAGGATTTGAGTTAATAAGTCCCTTTGTTTGAGACAAATCCAAGGTTTTCCCATTACAGTATAACTGCTATCACTTATGTTTTGTCCTGAAGAATTTTGGCAAAATATAAAGAGGCCGAATTAACAATTGTCTGTCGGACCTGATCCGACAGTGCGGATCAGGTCCGACAGACATCGCTGAATGCGGAGAGCAATACACTCTCCGTATTCAGCATTGCACCAGCAGCTCACAAGAGCTGCTGGTGCCACGCTGCCCCCTGCAGACTCGCGGCCAATGGGCCACCAGCAGGGAGGTGTCAATCAACCCGGTCATACTCGATCGGGTTGAATTGAGGCGATTCCTGCCCACCTCATAAGAGAAGGCGGACAGAGTTATGGAGCAACGGTCTTTAGACCGCTGCTCCATAAACTGATGGTTTTCTTGAACAAAGACTTCTTCAGATTCCATTCACCTGACAAAAGCTGCTTATATGTTGTCTATTTCAGAAAGATAAACTGCCACAAGAATCTTTACATTCCATTATGTATAAGCCACTGTAATTTCATTGGCAGAGTAAATTTTGGCTACAGAGTCCTGTAGAAGATGATTGAAATTAGAGATGGACATTCATTTTGAAATGAAAGCTAAAATTAAACAATTTTTTTGTATTTGTTATTATATTCGGTTATATATGAATAATGGATATAATTAGTTTAATTCAATTTTACTTATATAGCAGTAATGATAACCAGCCGTCCTCCACAAAAATAATATACAAAATTTAGGTGACTGGGCATGAGTGGTATGTGGAGTCTTGAAATGGCCCCTTCCCCAAAGCTGCACCCTATTTAGGGCTAGATTACGTTTGCGTTCCACTCAGAAATACTGCCGCACGTGGTAAATGTGTGCAGATATCACAAGTAAAGCACAATGGGAACGTGACCTTGCATTTGCATTGCATGGAAGCTTGTGCTCACTAGAGTGCGCTTCCATAGGCTCCAAAGAGAGCCTTGTTCTGATGCAATAGACTTGGCACAGAACCTAGCTTATCAGGATTCTCAGAGGGACAATTGGAAATGTAAGGGGGGTGTTTAAGTTTTTTTCTGAGTCTCTGAGGATCAAATGCAGTTTTCTGTGTGTTTCACTAAACTTCCCCTACTGAGGGCTAGATTATGAGTGGAGCACAAATTAGCATTTCCACTACACTATTAACTTTACTAGAAAGTAACATTTTTACCCTCATGCACCAACCCAACGCACGCAAAAAACAAACGCCTAGATTTAGAGTTTTGTCGGTAAAGAACCGCGGTGCTAACAAGGCTTTTTTTTCCAGCGCACCCTTAAGACAATGCTGGTATTTAGAGTTGTCTGAATGGCTGCATTAGCCTCAGAAAAGGGAGCGTTGAGCATAATTTAGCTCCACTTCAACCTTCAATACCAGCGTTGCCTACGGTAGTGGTAAGCTGGAAAAACGTGCTCATGCACGATATCCCCATAGGAAATAATGGGGCTGAGCTGGCTGAAAAAAAAACCTAACACCTACAAAAAAGCAGCGTTCAGCTCCTAACGCAGCCCCATTGTTTCCTATGGGGAAATATTCTCTAAGTCTACACCTAACATGAACTCCGAGTCTAAACACCCCTAACCTTACACTTATTAACCCCTATTCTGATGCCCCCACTATTGCTGACCCCTGCATTATATTATTAACCCCTAATCTGCCGCTCCGGACACTGCCGCAAACTACATTATAGCTATGAACCCCTAATCTACTGCCCCTAACATCGCCGACAACTATATTATATTTATTACCCTCTAATCTGCCCCCCCAACCTTCGCCGCCACCTACCTACACTTATTAACCCCTAATCTGCCGACCGGACCTCGCCGCCACTATAATAAATGTATTAACCCCTAAACCGCCGCACTCCCGCCTCGCAAACACTATAATAAATTGTATTAACCCCTAATCTGCCCTCCCTAACATCGCCGCCACCTACCTACAAATATTAACCCCTAATCTCCCGCCCGAAGTGTCGCCGCTACTATAATAAATGTATTAACCCCTAAACCTAAGTCTAACCCTAACCCTAACACCCCCTAACTTAAATATCATTTAAATAAAACAAACTAAATTTACTATAATTAAATAAATTATTCCTATTTAAAACTAAATACTTACCTATAAAATAAACCCTAATATAGCTGCAATATAACTAATAATTACATTGTAGCTATTTTAGGGTTTATTTTTATTTTACAGGCAAGTTTGTATTTATTTTAACTAGGTACAATAGCTATTAAATAGTTAATAACTATTTAATAGCTACCTAGTTAAAATAATTACAAAATTACCTGTAAAATAATTCCTAACCTAAGTTACAATTAAACCTAACACTACACTATCAATAAATTAACTAAATAAATTAAATACAATTAGCTAAACTAAAATACAATTAAATAAACTAATCTATAATACAATAAAAAACAAACACTAAATTACAGAAAATAAATTTTTTTACAAGAAGTTTAAACTAATTACATCTAATCTAAGCCCCCTAATAAAATAAAAAAGCCCCCCAAAATAATAAAATGCCCTACCCTATTCTAAATTAAAAAGCAACCAGCTCTTTTACCAGCCCTTAAAAGGGCCTTTTGCGGGGCATTGCCCCAAAGTAATCAGCTCTTTTACCTGTAAATAAAAATACAATACCCCCCAACATTAAAACCCACCACCCACATACCCCTACTCTAAAACCCACCCAAACCCCCCTTAAAAAACCTAACATTAACCCCCTGAAGATCTCCCTACCTTGAGTCGTCTTCACTCAGCCGAGCCGAATTCTTCATTCAAGCGGAGCAACAAGATGTCCTCCATCCGGTAGAAGTCTTCATCCAAGCCGGGCAAGAAGAGGTCCTCCATCCGGTAGAAGTCTTCATCCAAGTGGGGTCTTCTATCTTCATCCATCCTGAGCGGAGCCATCTTCCAGCCAGCTGACGCGGAGCCATCCTTTTCAACCGACGGACTAACGACGAATGACAGTTCCTATAAGGGACGTCATCCAAGATGGCGTCCGTCGAATTACGATTGGCTGATAGGATTCTATCAGCCAATCGGAATTAAGGTAAGAAAAATCTAATTGGCTGATTGAATCAGCCAATCAGATTGAAGATCAATCCGATTGGCTGATCCAATCAGCCAATCGGCTTGACCTCGCATTCTATTGGCTGATCAGAACAGCCAATAGAATGCGAGGTCAATCCGATTGGCTGATTGAAGTTCAATCCGATTGGCTGATCCAATCAGCCAATCGGATTGACCTCGCATTCTATTGGCTGATCGGATTTTTCTTACCTTAATTCCGATTGGCTGATAGAATCCTATCAGCCAATCGGAATTCGAGGGACGCCATCTTGGATGACGTCCCTTAAAGGAACCGTCATTCGTCGTTAGTCCGTCGGTTGAAGAGGATGGCTCCGCGTCGGCTGGCTGAAAGATGGCTCCGCTCCGCATGGATGAAGATAGAAGACCCCGCTTGGATGAAGACTTCTACCGGATGGAGGACCTCTTCTTGCCCCGCTTGGATGAAGACTTCTACTGGATGGAGGACATCTTGTTGCTCCGCTTGGATGAAGAATACGGCTCGGCTAAGTGAAGACGACTCAAGGTAGGGAGATCTTCAGGGGGTTAGTGTTAGCTTTATTTAAGGGGGGTTTGGTTGGGTTAGAGTAGGGGTATGTGGGTGTTGGGTTTTAATGTTGGGGGTGTATTGTATTTTTATTTACAGGTAAAAGAGCTGATTACTTTGGGGCAATGCCCCGCAAAAGGCCCTTTTAAGGGCTGGTAAAAGAGCTGGTTACTTTTTTTTAGTTAAAATAAATACAAAGTTGCCTGTAAAATAAATATAAATCCTAAAATAGCTACAATGTAACTATTAGTTATATTGTAGCTATATTAGGGTTTATTTTATAGGTAAGTATTTAGTTATAAATAGGAATAATTTTTATTTAATTATAGTAAATTTATTTAGATTAATTTAAATTATATTTAATTTAGGGGGTGTTAGGGTTAGGGTTAGACTTAGGTTTAGGGGTTAATAACTTTATTATAGTAGCAGCAACATTGGGGGCAGCAGATTAGGGGTTAATAAGTGTAGGTAGGTGGCGGCGACGGTTGGGGGGGCAGATTAGGGGTTAATAAAATTTATTATAGGGTTTGCGAGATGGGAGTGCAGCGGTTTAGGGGTTAATTCATTTATTATAGTGGCGGCGAGGTCCGGTCGGCAGATTAGGGGTTAATAAGTGTAAGTAGGTGGCGGCGATGGGTAATAAATATAATATAGGTGTCGGCGATGTTAGGGACAGCAGATTAGGGGTTCATAGATATAATGTAGGTTGCGGCGGTGTCCGGAGCGGCAGATTAGGGGTTAAAAAAATATATTATAGTGTTTGCGATGTGGGGGGGCCTCGGTTTAGGGGTTCATAGGTAGTTTATGGGTGTTAGTATACTTTATAGCACAGTAATTAAGAGCTTTATGTTCAGGCGTTAGCCCATAAAGCTCTTAACTACTGACTTTTTTTGTGGCTGGAGTCTTGTCGGTAGAGGGTCTACCCCTCACTTCTTCCAAGACTCTAAATACCAGCGTTAGGCAAATCTCATACAAAAGATAGGATACGCAATTGACGTAAGGGGATCTGCGGTAGCCTCGAGTCGCGGAAAGAAAGTGAGCGGTAGACCCTTTCCTGCCTGACTCTAAATACCAGCGGGCGGTCAAAATCAGTGTTAGGACCCCTTAACGCTGCTTTTGACGGCTAACGCCAAACTCTAAATCTAGCCAAAAGTTAGAATATTGCAACCGCATTAAAGTATTCCCTCATAGACTTCAAAGGAGTGCAAAAAGTGGAAAAAGAAACACCCTACTCATGCACAAACCAGATAGCATATTCTTAAGTGCACTAACCCGACATGAAAAACACAATTTATATCTTACCTGATAATTAATTTATTTCATGGTGGCGAGAGTCCACGAGCTGATACGTATGGGATATACGTTCCTATCATTAGGAGGCAAAGTTTAACAAACCTCAAAAGCCTATAAAATCCCTCCCACCACACTCATGCCTCAGTTTAATGTATAGCCAAGAGGTGAGGTGGTAAGAAGCAAAAAAAATCAGATGCAGGAAAATAGATATGCCTTAAAGAAAAAACAACTCCAAACGGGTGGGGCCTCGTGACTTTATGAGCTGTTACATATGGGATATAATACCCAAGATGTGAAAGTCCACGAGTAACAATAAAGGGAGGGATTAAAATAAAAACAGCTTTTTTCACTGAGAAAACATAAATTATGCTTACCAGATAATTTCCTTTCCTTCTGTACAGGAAGAGTCCACAGCTGCATTCATTACTTGTGGGAACACTGAACCTGGCCACCAGGAGGAGGCAAAGACACCCCAGTCAAAGGCTTAAATACCTCCCCCACTTCCCTCATCCCCCAGTCATTCTGCCGAGGGAACAAGGAAAAGTAGGAGAAATATCAGGGTGAAAAATGTGCCAGAAGAACAAGATAAAATTTAGGGCCACCCATCGGAGAACACGGGCAGGAGCTGTGGACTCTCCCTGTACAGAAGGAAAGGAAATTATCTGGTAAGCATCATTTATGTTTTCCTTCTTAATACAGGGAGAGTCCACCGCTGCATTCATTACGTGTGGGAAATTATACCCAAGCTACAGAGGACACTGAATGCTAATGGAAGGGCAAAAAAAAAAGAGAGGCGGCCCCCATCTGAGGGCACCAAAGCTTGCAAAAACCCATTCTCCCGAAGGCTGCTTCAACAGAAGCAAAAGAAAAGGAAAAAACTCTTTGGAGAAAAAGAATGCTAGGAGGCCCAAACAGTCGCCCAACAATCAGATCCATAGAGATCTCATGCCAAAGACCCAAGATGAAGTCACTAGTCTCGAACTGAGCCATAAACCTCTGAGGAGGCTAGAGTCCCGCTGTTTCCTATGTCAAGCAGAAGACACTTCTCAACTAAAAATAAGGAAATCGACAATGCCATCAGACCCTTGTACTTCCCAGATACAAGTATTCAACAGAGAAAAACTGTCTATTTTTATGTAGCCTGAAAAAGACATCAAGGCAAAATTCCCTAAAAAAGGGAAAACCTTTTCCTTCTAGAAGGAATAGGACATATAAAAAAAAATTAAAAACCACAATCTCTCTGTTGAAATCCCAAATAGACACAACCCTAGAAAGAAAACCTAACTAGGCTCGTAGACCAGCCTTATTAGAGAGGAAACCCCAATAAGGATTACGTATTGCAAAGTTGCAATGCAGAGACTATGCACGTAGAGGCAATCTACAGATGAAGTGGATAATTGACGATAACATTTAAAGACCACCTTCTGCACAGGTACAAAAAGTAGCCCGATGCAACCCATTGAAAATAAGATCTAAGCTCCAAGAAGGAGCATCAGATTGACTCATCGGCCTGAATGCAGTCAGAGCCCTAGCAAAAAAAACTAAACACCCGGAAGCTCAATGAGCCTCTAGAGCAGAATGAACAAACAGGACCCAGAAACTGTCCCAACAATTAACTACCTAGGAAGGCCCTTCTCCAGATCGTCCTGGAGGACATAAAGGGAACCCTGGTAGGTCAGATAGAGTGCCAGGATGAATATTGCTCTTCCCGACAAATGGGGTCCTCCACACCTATGAGATATGACGAAGAACCAGCTATGCGCTGAAGGCAAGGACCGCAACCTCTTAGATAAAAACCCTCTCTTGGCTAAGACCAAACAACCTCTCACAGTCCATCTCAAAAGAACAAGATTCGAGGATGCGAAGGGGCCTTGACCCAGCAGATCCTTGCGACAAGGTAACCCCCATGAAGGTGAAGCCTCCTACATCGCGAATACGATCTTGCGGACACAAATGGAGCAATCAGTCTCACTGATGCCTGTGCCTGCTAGGAACGAGCCATCACTCGAAAAAGAGTGATAATGCAGAAGAAGAAAAAAGATTGTAATGGACCTCCAAAGCACCACTAAGAATCCAGTGGCTCTGCCTGAGAATCCGACCCATTAATGGGTAATCTGGGATAGGTACAGACGTCCTGAGATTCTTGATTGGAGTCCCCATACAGATACAAACATCTGAAAACCTTCGGATAGAGACCTTATCCCCAGATCAAGGGAAAGATAGTAGGGAATGTTAGTTGTATATCAGAAAGCGCCTAATTAAAGGCTATGGGAATTAGGTTTGGGAAATACCGTGTATATCTATATTCAGGTATGAATAATTCTCATATGTGTAGGAATTTATTCCAGAATACTGTATAGAAATATATACAAATTTATTTCTTCATACAATTAATTAAAACATATAATTGAAACATACATTTAAAAACATGGATCCATGTGAAAAGTGTGCAATTATAATAAATTACAATCTTGGTTCATGAAAGACAATAAAATAACATAATAATTCCTAAATTATCCTCTTAAAATCTCTAAAAATTCTTACAAAATTCTTACAATATTGTTTAAAACATATAATCCGTTGTATTCCCTAACCGGTTAGGGTGATTGGATATTTTCAAAAACAGTTTTTAGTCTCTTATTTGGTGTAACTTCATTAGTAAAAATGTGAGGCAAAAAAGTGTGAAACAAAAAATCTTTAAGTGTTGTAATAGTGATGAAAAAATGTTTTGAAAAAAATTCTAAAATAGATTCCAAAAAACTTTTTAAAAACGTGAGGTCCAATATTTGAATATGAAGTGAAATCAAAAAATCAAAAATCAAAAAGTAAAAAATATCAAAAAGTAAAAAATATAATAATAATAATAAAGTTCTTCCGTGTTTTAAATCCAAAATGGTGGTTTTGGTGATTGTGAAATACCAAATGTGTTTAAAAAGTATAGAAAAAAGAATAAATGATGAATTAAATCCAAATCCTTATCAAATAATAAGTCTGTGATTTAGGTGGGTGTGGAAAATTATAGTTGGTGTGAATCTTCCTTCTCCTTAACAAATGGTTTGTTGTTGATATATTGATTCTAAGGTATTCGGTCTGTGATGAAAAGACTCTATCCTTATCAAACCTGTAAACAACAAAATAACATAGTGCAATAATGCTACAAATGTAATGGAAATAATGAAAATCTGCTCACCAATGACTGTCAACGCGTTTCGGCCTCTCAGTTAGGCCTTTCTCAAGACTATAGTTTCTGGTGAGTTATGGTGGCTATTTATGGCGCTTTGTGCCAATCAAAGGGTCGTGATTTTGGCGCCAAAAAACGCTATTCAAGCGTGACCCGGAAGTGGTATTCATAATTCTCTTTCCGTTTTTTTGGGGCTCTTTTTCTTGTATGTTTTCCTATTTGCCCCCGTAATCTTAGTGTTATGTCAGTTTGTTATTGTTGTCGATGCACTTGGTTTTAGTGTCTGTATAAAAGTCTACTTTTTTCCTTACCCTTAACTAACCGGATGTTTGCACCTATACGGAAAAACCGGAAGTGACGTCATTGCGTATTGCGTCACTTCCGGTATGTTCGTTGTTTACAAACATACTCGTTTCCATGCCAATACTTCCGGTGTTTGTGGGATATTACGGATTTCACTCAACAACAAGATTACCAATTGTAGTCTCTAGTACTAATGCTGTTAAAATGTGGTTTTGGATAAATTATAAAGAATATAATAAAAGGGATGAAATCTACTTAATAAAATCGATAAAAATGTATAATAAGTTAATAAGTTCTAATAGGTTCTGGCATGAATGACAATATGTTCCCTACAAATAACTGACAATATGATCGCTGAAAAGACTAGATCTAAACAATAAAATTACTAATTAAAGTGTCTAGTACAATGCTGTTAAAAGATGGTTTTGAATAAATTGTTCTATCATAAGGAATATAATAAAAGGAATGAAATCTGCTTGGTAAAATCGATAAAAATGCATAATAGGTTAATAAATTCTAATAGGTTCTGACATGAATAACAATATAATCCCTACAAATAGCTGACAATATGAGGATCGCTAAGAAGACTTGATCTTGATTTTGTGGTGGTTGATGCCCTAACTTTATTACGTTATTCTATGTTAGAACAGTATGGATTTGTTCTGTCTGTGGTGATGGCACCTAGGTGTACTGGTCCACTAATTGTATTATTTTAAAATTACATGGAGAGGGATATCTGTAATTATCTATTATCCTATTATTTTGGGATATCTTTCATATAATTTAGGAACTCCCCGATAATAGTATGGATCTAGGACACCTGCCATTGTGTCTCTATTCAAGTTATGTATCCACCCAAAAAGTGGTGGGGGAATACTACTTTACTTTGTTATCTACTAGTACTGTATGGATAATAGAGTTTCCGGTGACATATAGCTTTAGGAGCTAGTATGAAAATACATGCTGAGTGGCTATGTGTCATCTTACACAAGATTATATAGGTTGTTATTTCAGGTTTAGTAGATGTGAGAGGTCTTCTCTGTTGTTTAAGCCCCTAGGGTATAGACTATCGATATCGAAAATCCATCTTGATTCGGCAGTGAGTAGACTTTTTTTGTAGTCCCCCCCTCTCCAATTCGGTTTTACTAATTGTACCCCTGTGTAATGGAAATCTTTTTTGTTTCCCTGATGGTGATTTGTAAAATGTTTATAAAGTGCAGTCTCGGTGCTTTTGTGTTTGACCTTCAATAGGTGTTCCCTAATTCTATCTTTAAGGATTCTGGATGTTTGTCCTATATATTGAAGTCCACAACTGCACCATATCAAGTAAATGACTCCTTTGCTGGTACATCTTATCAGGTCATTGATCTTATATTGGACCTTTGTATTAGATGAGGTAAATTCCTTCATCTTGATACCTCTTTTGCAGGCTTTACAGGTCAAACAGGGAAAAAAACCTTTGATTTCTTTAACAAACACATCTTTGGTCTTATTTATTATATTTCTAGGTACGCTGGGTGATAGTTTGCTTTTCAGATTCTCTGTTTTCTTGTATATAAAAACAGGTCGAGTTGTTAGTTTCTCTCCTATCACCTCATCATTTCTTAAAAGTGGCCAATGCTTTTCTATGATTCTTTCCACAGTTCGTCTATTCTCGCTGAACTCTGTAATAAAGGGAATAGTAAGTCGATCCTCTTCAAGGTTGATGTTTACTTTCTTCGATTTGTAGATTAGGAGATCTTTCCTATCTTTTTGTCTTACTTCTTCAATGTTCTGATTAAGAGTCTCTTCGTCGTAACCTCTTTCCAAAAATTTCTCTTTCAGGGTGGTTGCTTGTTCTTCCCATTTGTTTGGATCTGAGCAGTTCTTTTTCAGCCTTAGGAATTGTCCTTTCGGTATATTCATTTTCCATCTTTCGAGATGGCAGCTTTCCTTGTGTATATAGTTGTTGCAGTCCACTTCCTTAAAGAAAGTGGACGTCTCGAGCTTGCCATTTGTTATCTCAATTTTGAGGTCCAAAAAGGTAATTCCTTTTTTGCTCATTTCATATGTAAATCTGAGATTATTAGTATTGTTATTCATAACATTTATTGTGTGTTTCAGGTCATCCATGGAACCTTTCCATATCATAATGATATCGTCAATGTACCTTTTGTAGAGGACCAGGTCCGCGCTAGCTGGGCATGATTCCCAAAAGATAAGTTCCCAGTGGCCCATATACAAATTGGCATAGCTGGGCGCTAACCTGGTCCCCATAGCTGTGCCACATATTTGCTTATAAAATATACCATCATTCGAGAAGTAATTGTGCGTAAGGATATATTGTATCCCATCCAGAATAAATTGTCTCTGTAGATCAGGTAAATCACAATCTTTTTCCAGGAAGAAATTGACCGCTTCTATCCCACCTTCGTGGGGTATGCTGGTGTATAGGGACGCAACGTCGCATGTTACCAGTGTATAGTTGTCTTCCCATTCTATACTTTCCAGTGCATTTAGTATCTGGGTAGAGTCCCTCAGATACGATGGTAGTTCAGTTACATATTTTTGTAACTTCCTATCCACATATTCAGACAAATTACTTGAGAGACTCCCTATGCCCGAAATTATCAGACGGCCCGGGGGTCGTTCCATGGACTTGTGGACTTTTGGGAGATAATAAAATACTGGGGTTATAGGATGTTTAATATTAATGTATTTAAACTCCTTGTTGTTGAGTATCCCAATGCTATGTGCATCTTCCAAGATTAAGTCCAAGTTCCTTTTAAAATTTTCAATGGGGTTCTTCTTCAGAATTTCATAGGTGTCTCGGTCTGATAGGATTCTGTTACATTCCTCCTCATAGCCTATTTTGTTTAGAATGACGATGCCCCCGCCTTTTTCTGCTGGTTTTATAACCAAATTGTGATTCTTTTCGAGGGACTTGATTGTATTCATCTGTTCCATTGAAAGGTTGTGTTTATAGTTGTTCACACTTTTCTGTTTAAGGTCTCTGATTTCATTGCATATCATTGTTTCGAAGGTTTCTATAGTATTGCCTTTACTGGCAACTGGAAAGAAATTGGATCTAGGTTTTAGATCTGTGTGCAAATAAGGACTGTTGTTGCTATTTCCATATTGAGATGCATATATTTCTAGCGGAGACTTCATAAAATGTCTTTTGAGTGTCAGTCTCCTGACAAGCTCCTTTGCATTTATGAAGGTGTTGAATTTATTTAACCCTTTTGAGGGGGCAAACGAAAGACCATAACTTAGAACTGAAGATTCCTTTTCAGTGAGTTCCTTAGAACGTAGATTAAATATACCTTTAATCTGAGTGTTGGTATTGGTTTGGGGGTTGGTTGCTTTATTCTTACTTAATTTTCTTCCTCCTCTCTTTCCCCTATGGGTTTTCTTTTTTCTGTAGGTGTGTGAAATTCGTCTTGGTGGGAATTCTTTCTCTTTGTTGAGCCTCTTTCTAGATCTTTGGTTGCTTTTGGTGCTACCCCTAAAAAAGAGTGCCCTGAATTTGATGCTCTTGATTGTTCATTGCTAATTGAGTTGGATGATTGCTTCTCTGGGTGTTTGGCTCCCTGCATAGTTTGGGGTATTTCTCTAATAGTGTTAGTTCTGGATTCTGTATGGTTGGTCGGGGGGTAGTTACTCATATAGTTATGTTGTTGTTGTTGATGTCTATATCCCCCTCTATTATAATCGTGTGTCTGATTATCATTATAGTATCTTTGGGGTCTCTCTTGTCCCCAAAAAAGGTTGGGAGCTTCCCCAAAATTATCATAGTGCCTCCTATTTGATCTTTGGTAATATCTATGTTGTGGGTATTCTTGACCTCTGTTTGTGTATTGACGTGGGGGTGAGTAGGATTCTTGGTTTGTATTTCTAACATGAAATCCTCCCTTATAAGGTGTGTCTGAGAATTGTCTTGGATTATATTGTTGTTGATTATCTCTATTTGAATGAGTGTAATGTCCATTGTAATCCCAGCCCCTTCTCTGTCTGTGATGGCGAAATGTTGCCCTCGGGGTCCTATTATTTATTCTTGTGTTCTGTCCCTGGTGCCATCGGTTAAATCTTGGTGTATATTCTTGGTTCCATGGTGTGTAGTTTTGAATGTATTCCTTTCTGTAGTTAGAGTTCTGATATTCTCTACTTTCATCTCTTGGTTTGTGTCTTCTCCCTCTGTTTGTAACTTTGATCCATTCCCCCTCATTTGTAGTGTCCCCATTCTTGTTGTCTTTTATAGTGTTATGCATCTCATCTGTTGTTTGTTGATCGGTCTGTTCTTTAGTATTCTTAATCAATTCTAATTCTCTGTTTAATTTTCTGGATTTTTTGTTTGTGATGTCCTCTCTAATCTTAGTTATCTTTTTCGTTAGGTTCTCCTTTCTTTCTAAGAAGTCTTTGGATTCTAATATAAATCCATCGGGACCTATAAGGTTATCCTCAGTGTTCTTTATATCAATATCGACTTTAGCTAAAATGGATTCCCTATAGTCTATAATCGATTGCATAAGTTTCCTTGAGGATTCTACTAGAATCTCTGCCCATTTAGTAAGAAAAACATAATTTATGTAAGAACTTACCTGATAAATTCATTTCTTTCATATTAGCAAGAGTCCATGAGCTAGTGACGTATGGGATATACATTCCTACCAGGAGGGGCAAAGTTTCCCAAACCTCAAAATGCCTATAAATACACCCCTCACCACACCCACAATTCAGTTTAACGAGTAGCCAAGAAGTGGGGTGATAAAAAAGTGCGAAAGCATATAAAATAAGGAATTGGAATAATTGTGCTTTATACAAAAATCATAACCACCCCAAAAAAAGGGCGGGCCTCATGGACTCTTGCTAATATGAAAGAAATGAATTTATCAGGTAAGTTCTTACATAAATTATGTTTTCTTTCATGTAATTAGCAAGAGTCCATGAGCTAGTGACGTATGGGATAATGATTACCCAAGATGTGGATCTTTCCACGCAAGAGTCACTAGAGAGGGAGGGATAAAATAAAGACAGCCAATTCCTGCTGAAAATAATCCACACCCAAAATAAAGTTTAATGAAAAACATAAGCAGAAGATTCAAACTGAAACCGCTGCCTGAAGTACTTTTCTACCAAAAACTGCTTCAGAAGAAGAAAATACATAAAAATGGTAGAATTTAGTAAAAGTATGCAAAGAGGACCAAGTTGCTGCTTTACAAATCTGATCAATCGAAGCTTCATTCCTAAACGCCCAGGAAGTAGAAACTGACCTAGTAGAATGAGCTGTAATCCTTTGAGGCGGAATTTTACCCGACTCAACATAGGCAAGATGAATTAAAGATTTCAACCAAGATGCCAAAGAAATGGTGGCTTCCGGTGAGGGCGGAGTTAGCAGAGGGAACGCTAGCTCGACGCTCTATGGGAAAGAGCTAACTTCCAACAACCTGAGCGACTATCTTCCTTGACCCAACCTGGTTTTGGGGTCCGGAAAACAGCAGGACGTCGCTGGGAAGCCGCCCATACCTACTGGCCCTGTCGGTGAGGGCATAACTATAGACGAACATAGAAGAGCCCGCCTAGGCCTACATCCTGGACTGTCAAGAGTACCGGGGTGATACCGGGAAGCTCAGACGTACTAACTGGCCCAAAGTTTTTACGTGTGAGGTCGCTGAGGAGTTGGTGAAGCACTTGAGTGGAGGAGCGGTCCCGCAGGTGGTGCGAGTGTACGGGCTCCCGGGAGTCTTACCTGTGGGCCGCGGATGCACGGGGACGCCTGAGGTCTCGGTGGAGTGCTGTGTGTGCCTGAGACGTCTCGAGCCGTGTCTTTCCTGCTATCGAGGCGAGTGCCTGCCGTGTATGGTGCCGGATCTACAGCGGAGTGAGACGCACTAAAGCGGAAGTGAGCCGGGACATTGAGAGCCGCCGGAGGAGTGCTCTGAAGCACGCTGAAGACAGGCGACCTGTAGCTACACGAGCAGACAGTGGCCCCTGGGAGACAATAGAAAGTGAGCCGCTAGAGGTATCCAGCAAGCGGTGAGTTACATGCTGAACTATCCTTGTGCCTTATACTGCTTGGAGGTTTATGTCCGGCCACACATGAGGAGTTAGGACATAACAGGGCCCTTGATTAAATCCCTGATAAAATTAATAAGCCAGTATTCACGTCTATTTTGGGGTCAGAGCTTGAAAGGTGGATCTTGCTGGGCAGCAAATACAGCGAGAGAGGCCGATAAGGCCGCTTGATGGGGGATATCTTCTGAGGAACGGCTGCTTCTCCAAACAATGGTATTAAGCCGCATATTCTGTTTTGAACCTCTCAAAATAAAATAAAATGACAGTCTCGTTGTATACTTAAAACCTTGGCAGTGCAGATACTGAATATTACTGGAGTATACTTGGTGGACACAGACCAGCTAGGTTATATCTGAAGGTTCCCTAGCTAGAGAGAGGACGAACAGGGGATTAATTACAATCTTGCCAGGAAAAGACATTCTTGGGTATACAACGTTACTAAGAGAAGTAACTCTGGATTGAATGACAATCTCTTTCAAGTGATCAGATGCTGGCTAGCAATTGGATGTGAGACCCAGTGCCTGGATATAGGGACTCAGGCCCAGCAAAGGGATTTTGTTATATAACAGCTATAGCTGTGCTGATCATTAAGTTGTTTCTCTGTGGTCTCTTGTTTTTTCTCTCTCTCTACCGCTTTTGGAATTAATCGATGGTGGAATTTTTTTCTTAAAAGGATATTGCTGATATATGCTCTAACTACAAATTAATCCTCTTGCAGGCTTTACAGGAGACAGATATTGGCAGTCTATGGTCCCATTTTGTTTTACGTTGGGACCAGGCTGGTGTCGATATGCTTAGACTGTCAAGAGGACGGTCTGCATGTTGACACAGTGATCCTAAGAAAAACCCTTTAAAAATTTGGAGTTTGACCAGAAGCCCAAATATTGGCTAAATGATCAAAGGCCCAAACTTTAAATAACCTAAGGCAAATAGAGACATATTACAACGTTATAAGTAGATCTACTAGACAGGTAACCAATTAAGACTGAGTCTATTTAGTTAGAGAAGTATCTTGTCAGGTTATTAATTTGGGAATAGAAAGCTCAACCACCATCATTTAGAAATTTAGGAGTCTAAAACTCATTAGAGGTAGTGAGAGATACACTGTAGTGCTTACAGTCGCAGTCATCAAATCAAATTGCTAAAATTAAGTGAGGCGGCAGACAATTCGCTGGAATACTTGGGCTAAGTGTTTTAGGCAATCCTGATTTTGAGGTCCCGATTTTGGATGGTAACGCGCTAGAATCACATTTGTATACACACCTGGTTCTGGGGGCTTCTTCAGTGTGTTTCCCCCCCCCTTAGATCACTCTTTTACCCCTACCCATACACCTTCACTGCCCACTCACCCCACCTGTAATTGGTTTTGCCTTCACACCCGATAGATTCACTTTACTTATTTATTTTTATTTTTATTTCTTTTCTTCTTTTTTCTTCTCTTCATATCACTGGAATCAAGTATTTTTGTTTCCCTACTCATGGACAAATACATGTCCCACTCTAAAGCTAACTCACCCGCGATGCCACCCAAACATAAGGATAAAAAAACTAAGTCTAGCGAGCCGGAGATTTGCAGCGACATAAGCCTGAGCAGTATTGATACTGCAACATTATTGAATCAAATGTCTGAACTATTTATGCCTCAGTTTAACGCCTTAAAACAAGAGATAAGCAACCTGTCAACAGAAGTTAAGCAATTCTCATCTAGACTTACAGAACTAGAAACAAGAGTTTCTGATGTAGAGGAAAAGCTCTCTACCCAAGAAGCCATAAATGAGACGCAAGAAAAGATCATACATACACTACAAGCTAAGCTAGAAGATCTAGAGGACAGGTCACGGCGCAATAACCTTAGGGTTATTGGGCTTCCTGAATCTGCAGAATATGCGGACCTCCTAAAATTTGCTTCCACCACACTCCCTCAAATGGTTGGAAGTCAGATAGAGAATCTAGTGATCCCCGTGGAGAGAGCACATAGAATAGGGCCAATACGTGATAATTCTACGGTCACACAGAGACCCAGACCAGTTATAATTAAGTTTTTAAATTATCAGGATAAGTTCCACATTCTACGATTATATCGCAAGAATGGGGGGATTAAGGTAGGCCAGACAAGACTGTTATTGTTCCAGGACTTCTCCACAGAAACCCAGGCAAGGAGGAGGGAAATGGCGCCATACTGCTCCAGATTAATCAATGGTAATCTGAAGGCTAGATTGTTGTATCCGGCCAAAATTGTATTGGAGAAGGATGGCGCCACGTTGACCTTTTCAAAAATTGGAGAGGTCAAGGCCTACTGTCAGAAAAATGGAGTATAGTGGAGTTAGGGAACATCCTAGGCGGAAATGTGGTACTACGAGATGGAAGGTGGTCAAAAAGCCAGAAAGGACATTTTTGTTAAGTTTATGTTGTCTTTTAATGCATGTCTTAGCCCTTCCTTTTGTTTCTTTGATGTGTATGTATTTAACTATGTTGGGAAGGGGGGCTAGTACCATTGGGGGAGGCCAGCTCCCCCAACAATGCTCGACTTGGATTAATGAGATTAGAATTTTGATTGTGAAATATAGGTTTTGTAGTATGGATAATCAGATCGCTGAGATAGGGGACTGGTTAGTTTCGTCAAGAGTTGGGATTCTTTCCCTCCCTCTTTATTTTTTCTTCAATTTTTTTTTTTTTTTTTTTTCTCCTTCTTTCCCTTCTCTCTCTCTTCTCTCCCCCGTCTAGTGTCGCCCACCTTCTTTCTCCAAAATACGGTTGATTGTGGACGGAAAAATAATGGTAAATATAGATGAATAGATTAAACCTGTTGTCTTGGAACATAGGAGGAATCTCCTCACCCATTAAGAGGAAACTAATGATAAAACTTCTGGGTTCCCATAAACCGGATTTAGCGTTCATTCAGGAAACGCACCTACCCCCGGTAGAAGCTGCTAAATTACGAACTAAATGGGTAGGGGAGGTTTTATATACACCTTATAGTCAGAGGAAAAGAGGGTTAGCTATATTGTTAAATAAGAATCTAAATTACCAAATCTTATCAGTTTATAACGATCTGGAGGGCAGATATCAAATTTTGGAAATTAAAATAGACAGGAAATTGTATATCTTCTGTAACCTCTATGGTCCTAACAAAACGGATAGAGATTTTTGGGAAACATTAGGATTGAAACTTTTTCAGTTTCTTGGAAACAACATAATAGTAGTGGGAGATTATAATATGACCTTCTCACACACTCTAGATAGATTTAACAGTAGAGCGAGGGATAGGAGAACGAGGGAGACCAGAACTCTCCACAAGTTTTGCCAAAGACTGGCACTAAAGGACATCTGGCGAATTCAGCACCCCGATCAGAGGGGCTACACGTGCGAATCCAGGTCATTTAGATCTTTCTCCAGGATAGATTTTTTCCTAGTTTCCAGTCAACTGATGAAGTTTGACATAAAAGCGGAGATTAAGGAGGTTAAAGTATCTGATCATGCAATTATCTCATTAGAGATTCAATACGGGGCCTCCACTCGGAACAGCAATGCGCGTTTCTTTTTCCCCCAATACCTAATACAGAACATCCAATTTAAGTCTTGGTTACAAGAAAGATGGAAAGAATTTTTTGAACATAATAAAGACTATTTGGACAAACCTGAAATCCTCTGGGAGACCGCAAAAGCAGTCCTTAGGGGTGAAATAAAAGCATACTTAATTAGGATGAAGAGAAAAAGGGACCAGAGAGAGGAACAACTAGCCAACACACTCAAAAAGGCATATGAGCGTTACATTCAAGATAAAACTGTATTGAACTGGGATAAATATAGGAAGATTAGAGGAGAAAGGGACTTATTTCTGAATCAAATGATGGTAGAAGAGGATAGGAAGCAAAAAGCCTTCTTCACAGGAAATCAGGGTATTTCAGCCAAAATACTATCGAAAATGGTTAAGAATAGACAACAGAAAAACTTCATTTCAACTATTACATATCAGAATAAGAGATTCAATAAAAGCTCAGAAATTAGACAAGTTTTTCTTGACTATTTTCAAAAGCTATATTCCCCCACCATAATAGATCAGGACAAAGAAGAGGAATTCTGGCAAAAGATTAAAACACCCCAGATTACAAATCAAGACCTACAAAGGTTGAATGCACCAATTACAATAAAAGAGATATCAGATGCCATAACCAACCTTAAAGGTGGTAAAACACCGGGACCGGATGCTCTACCGGCCGAATTTTACAAATTATTACGAGAACCAATTCTCCCTCTCTTAAAGGCAATATTTAATGATTATTTCATTGGAAATAAACCGCAATCTCCTCTGTTCACAGCTTCAAATGTGGTCCTGATTTTAAAGAAGGGAAAAGACCCGAGCTCCCCCTCATCATATAGACCAATCTCTCTTCTAAATCAGGACTACAAACTGTTAACAACAATTATTTCCAACCGGCTCAAGGAAAGCCTGCGTTATATGATACATCCTGATCAGGCCGGTTTCATGACAGGTCGGAA
The DNA here is from genome assembly GCF_027579735.1 of Bombina bombina. Lineage (NCBI taxonomy): Eukaryota > Metazoa > Chordata > Amphibia > Anura > Bombinatoridae > Bombina > Bombina bombina. The sequence continues at coordinate 394,464,138 of NC_069502.1, read as the reverse complement.
CCCAGTTAAAAACATACGGAGAGTTCAGCTGGTTCTGGATTATTTTGCCAATAAAGAGCATAAAAAATCCCATAGTAAACATGATTTGGCGATCCTTACAGTCGACGCCGAAAAGGCGTTCGACTCGATTGGGTGGGACCACCTCTTTGAATCATTAGAGAGGTTCGGTCTGATAGGGGCATTTTATCAATTCATACAGAAAATCTACAAAAATCCTGTATCCTCAATAATAGTAAATGGCGAAACATCAGACAGATTCCTTCTAAGACGGGGGACAAGGCAGGGGTGCCCATTATCCCCATTACTTTTTAACCTATCTCTAGAACCTCTGGCAATCTACTTAAGACAGGAGGTAAGGGGGATTAGAATAGGTCAACAGGAGATGGTGTTATCACTCTTTGCGGATGATCTCTTATTATTTTTAAGCAATACAACTCATTCCATACCTCAAGTCCTATCTATAATCGGCTTATTTGGATCTTTTTCCGGTTATAGGATTAATAACGAGAAATCGGAATTGTTATGGATCCAGAAACCAGCCCAAACAATAAATCATCCGTTCCAGGAAACTTTATGCATACAATATTTAGGCTTAAGCCTAAGTAGTAATCCTAGGGAGTGGTACGAACTTAATTTGGTTAAATGTATCAAACAAATACAGGAAAAAGTTCAAAATTGGGTTAACTTGCCACTTAGTATGACGGCTAGAGTTATGCTTATAAAAACCATTATATTCCCTAAACTACTGTATTTTCTTCAAAATTTCCCATTGTTGTTATACAAGAATGATATTCTGACGCTCCAGAGGGTCTTTAATAACTTTATTTGGCGGGGGAAGAGGCCACGAATAGCTTTTGAAACTTTGACATTGACAAAACAAAGTGGAGGCCTTGTATGCCCAAATATTAGAACTTATAATTACGCCGCTGTCTGTAAATTTGCATTAGATTGGATCACTGAAGGAGATCATGTTACATGGAATGACCTGGAGTCGCACATGGTGGCCCCTTTTGATTTAAAAGCAATTATACATAATCCAGTGAGTAAATTACCATCTAACATAGCACAATATGTGACTATTCAAGATGTGGTTAAGACATGGCAGAAAGTATGTTTAGCAACTAAGAGCAATTTTCGTAAATCTGTTTTCCTCCCACTTACAGGGAATCCAAGCTTCCCACCAGGTCTGAACATATCAGTGTTCTCCAGATGGGCACAGGCAGGACTTTGCTCATTAGGCCAATTGTGTCAGGAAAACCAATTGGTAGTTAGAACCTTCGAGGAACTGAAAGGTAAATACAACTTAGAAAGGTCCTCCTTTTATGCCTACCTACAAGTTAGACATTGGATTGAAGATTTAAGAAATGAAACAGGGATCGGACTAGACAAGGGGGTAGTTAATAGTGTAATCTGTGCTTACTCCGAGGGGGCTAAAAAAATTTCAAGAGTATATAAAATGCTAATGAACATCCAAGGGGAAGCCCATATGGAGGGATTACTTAGGAAATGGAATAAAATGTTCCCCCAAATAGGGAAAGAACGGATAGCCGATAGTGTCAGACTGGCAATGAAAGCAACAACACTAGTCACTTGGTGGGAATCACATACTAAATTACTGAACATGGCATATTTACCCCCGGCTCGAATAGCCCTATGGAGGGGCAATATAACAGCTGGGGAATGTCCCAAATGTAGACATAAAAGGGCAGATCTAGCCCATTGTTTTTGGAAATGCCCTAAAGTAAGACAATTTTGGCACAAAGTCAACTTTTGGTGTAACAAGGTTATGGGAGTCCAGACAAGGTTCTCACAACTTGAGATATTCCTTCTGTTTCAACACAATAGTAGTAAATCGGGATTTAACCACAAATTTCTGAACGCCATGATACTGGTAGGGAGAAACGTGATCCTTTCTAACTGGAAGAGTAGAGGTGATCTCAGATTGTCTGCATTTCTTAGAAAAGCCCAATACCAAATATTACTGGATCAACATAATATAAAAATCTTTAACAACAAGCAACTTCGACAATTTTTTAACAAATGGAAGGAGATGATTTTATCCCTTTCTGGAATTAGCCAGAGGCAAATAGTGTCAGTTTTCAAGAGGTCTGAATGGTTTCAACATCAGATTCAGACAGGAAGACTACCCAGATCATGGGCGATGGACTGACGGACGGAGAGAGGGGGGAGAACTAAGTCATTTTTTCTTTCTCCCGCTCTCCCCCGCTCTTCCTTCCCTCCCCCCCCATCTTCCCTCTCCCTCCCCCTTTCCTCTTTTTTTTTTTTTTTTTTTTTTTTCCCCTTCTCTTGGCAAATATGGTAAATATGTATTGAGATCCAGTGGAACCAATGTATCTCATTTGATTATACTGTGATATTATACTTTTGATGCATTTTTTCTGTTTAGTCGATAAGATCCATTATGGTTCATGGAAGCTGTAACTTTTCCTTTTTTTTTTTTTGCTTGTGGTTCGAAAAATCAATAAAAATTCTTAAAAAAAAAAAAAAAAGATGCCAAAGAAATGGCAGAAGCTTTCTCGCCTTTTCTAGAACCGGAAAAGATAACAAATAAACTAGAAGTCTTTCGGAAAGACTTAGTAGCTTCAACATAATATTTCAAAGCTCTAACAACATCCAAAGAATGCAATGATTTCTCCTTAGAATTCTTAGGATTAGGACATAATGAAGGAACCACAATTTCTCTACTAATGTTGTTAGAATTCACAACTTTAGGTAAAAATTCAAAAGAAGTTCGCAACACTGCCTTATCCTGATGAAAAATCAGAAAAGGAGACTCACAAGAAAGAGCAGATAATTCAGAAACTCTTCTGGCAGAAGAGATTGCCAAAAGGAACAAAACTTTCCAAGAAAGTAATTTAATGTCCAATGAATGCATAGGTTCAAACAGAGGAGCTTGAGGAGCCCCCAGAACCAAATTCAAACTCCAAGGAGGAGAAATTGACTTAATGACAGGTTTTATACGAACCAAAGCTTGTACAAAACAATGAATATCAGGAAGATTAGCAATCTTTCTGTGAAAAAGAACAGAAAGAGCAGAGATTTGTCCTTTCAAAGAACTTGCGGATAAACCTTTATCTAAACCATCCTGAAGAAACTGTAAAATTCTCGGAATTCTAAAAGAATGCCAAGAAAAATGATGAGAAAGACACCAAGAAATATAAGTCTTCCAGACTCTATAATATATCTCTCTGGATACAGATTTATGAGCCTGTAACATAGTATTAATCACAGAGTCAGAGAAACCTCTTTGACCAAGAATCAAGCGTTCAATCTCCATACCTTTAAATTTAAGGATTTGAGATCCTGATGGAAAAAAGGACCTTGCGACAGAAGGTCTGGTCGTAGCGGAAGAGTCCACGGATGGCAAGAGGCCATCCGGACAAGATCCGCATACCAAAACCTGTGAGGCCATGCTGGAGCTACCAGCAGAACAAACGAGCATTCCTTCAGAATCTTGGAGATTACTCTTGGAAGAAGAACTAGAGGCGGAAAGATATAAGCAGGATGATACTTCCAGGGAAGTGATAATGCATCCACTGCTTCCGCCTGAGGATCCCGGGATCTGGACAGATACCTGGGAAGTTTCTTGTTTAGATGAGATGCCATCAGATCTATTTCTGGAAGCTCCCACATTTGAACAATCTGAAGAAATACCTCTGGGTGAAGAGACCATTCGCCCGGATGCAACGTTTGGCGACTGAGATAATCTGCTTCCCAATTGTCTATACCTGGGATATGAACCGCAGATATTAGACAGGAGCTGGATTCCGCCCAAACCAGAATTCGAGATACTTCTTTCATAGCCAGAGGACTGTGAGTCCCTCCTTGATGATTGATGTATGCCACAGTAGTGACATTGTCTGTCTGAAAACAAATGAACGATTCTCTCTTCAGAAGAGGCCAAAACTGAAGAGCTCTGAAAATTGCACGGAGTTCCAAAATATTGATCGGTAATCTCACCTCCTGAGATTCCCAAACTCCTTGTGCTGTCAGAGATCCCCACACAGCTCCCCAACCTGTGAGACTTGCATCTGTTGAAATTACAGTCCAGGTCTGAAGCACAAAAGAAGCCCCCTGAATTAAACGATGGTGATCTGTCCACCACGTTAGAGAGTGTCGTACAATCGGTTTTAAAGATATTAATTGAGATATCTTTGTGTAATCCTTGCACCATTTATTCAGCATACAGAGCTGAAGAGGTCGCATGTGAAAACGAGCAAAGGGGATCGCGTCCGATGCAGCAGTCATAAGACCTAGAATTTCCATGCATAAGGCTACCGAAGGGAATGATTGTGACTGAAGGTTTCGACAAGCCGAAATCAATTTTAGACGTCTCTTGTCTGTTAAAGACAGAGTCATGGACACTGAATCTATCTGGAAACCCAGAAAGGTTACCCTTGTCTGAGGAATCAATGAACTTTCTGGTGAATTGATCCTCCAACCATGATCTTGAAGAAACAACACAAGTCGATTCGTATGAGATTCTGCTAAATGTAAAGACTGAGCAAGTACCAAGATATCGTCAAAATAAGGAAATACCACAATACCCTGTTCTCTGATTACAGACAGAAGGGCACCGAGAACCTTTGTAAAAATTCTTGGAGCTGTAGCTAGGCCAAACGGCAGAGCCACAAACTGGTAATGCTTGTCCAGAAAAGAGAATCTCAGGAACTGATAATGATCTGGATGAATCGGAATATGCAGATATGCATCCTGTAAATCTATTGTGGACATATAATGCCCTTGCTGAACAAAAGGCAAGATAGTCCTTACAGTTACCATTTTGAATGTTGGTATCCTTACATAACGATTCAATATTTTTAGATCCAGAACTGGTCTGAAGGAATTCTCCTTCTTTGGTACAATGAAGAGATTTGAATAAAACCCCATCCCCTGTTCCAGAACTGGAACTGGCATAATTACTCCAGCCAACTCTAGATCTGAAACACAATTCAGAAATGCTTGAGCTTTCACTGGATTTACTGGGACACGGGAAAGAAAAAATCTCTTTGCAGGAGGTCTCATCTTGAAACCAATTCTGTACCCTTCTGAAACAATGTTCTGAATCCAAAGATTGTGAACAGAATTGATCCAAATTTCTTTGAAAAAACGTAACCTGCCCCCTACCAGCTGAGCTGGAATGAGGGCCGCACTTTCATGTGGACTTAGAAGCAGGCTTTGCCTTTCTAGAAGGCTTGGATTTATTCCAGACTGGAGATGGTTTCCAAACTGAAACTGCTCCTGAGGATGAAGGATCAGGCTTTTGTTCTTTGTTGAAACGAAAGGAACGAAAACGATTATTAGCCCTGTTTTTACCCTTAGATTTTTTATCCTGTGGTAAAAAAGTTCCTTTCCCACCAGTAACAGTTGAGATAATAGAATCCAACTGAGAACCAAATAATTTGTTACCCTGGAAAGAAATGGAAAGTAGACTTGATTTAGAAGCCATATCAGCATTCCACGTTTTAAGCCATAAAGCTCTTCTAGCTAGAATAGCTAGAGACATAAACCTGACATCAACTCTGATAATATCAAAGATGGCATCACAGATAAAATTATTAGCATGCTGAAGAAGAATAATAATATTATGAGAATCATGATCTGTTACTTGTTGCGCTAAAGTCTCCAACCAAAAAGTTGAAGCTGCAGCAACATCAGCCAATGATATAGCAGGTCTAAGAAGATTACCTGAACACAGATAAGCTTTTCTTAGAAAGGATTCAATTTTCCTATCTAAAGGATCTTTAAACGAAGTACCATCCGACGTAGGAATAGTAGTACGTTTAGCAAGGGTAGAAATAGCCCCATCGACTTTAGGGATTTTGTCCCAAAATTCTAATCTGTCAGACGGCACAGGATATAATTGCTTAAAACGTTTAGAAGGAGTAAATGAATTACCCAATTTATCCCATTCTCTAGAAATTACTTCAGAAATAGCATTAGGAACAGGAAAAACTTCTGGAATAACCACAGGAGATTTAAATACCTTATCTAAACGTTTAGAATTAGTATCAAGAGGACCAGAATCCTCTATTTCTAAAGCAATTAGTACTTCTTTAAGTAAAGAACGAATAAATTCCATTTTAAATAAATATGAAGATTTATCAGCATCAATCTCTGAGACAGAATGCTCTGAACCAGAAGAGTCATCAGAATCAGAATGATGATGTTCATTTAAAAATTCATCTGTAGAGAGAGAAGTTTTAAAAGATTTTTTATGTTTACTAGAAGGAGAAATAACAGACATAGCCTTCTTGATGGATTCAGAAACAAAATCTCTTATGTTATCAGGAACATTCTGCACCTTAGATGTTGAAGGAACTGCAACAGGCAATGGTACATTACTAAAGGAAATATTATCTGCTTTAACAAGTTTGTCATGACAATTAATACAAACAACAGCCGGAGGAATAGCTACCAAAAGTTTACAGCAGATACACTTAGCTTTGGTAGTTCCAGCACTAGACAGCGATTTTCCTGAAGTATCTTCTGACTCAGATGCAACGTGAGACATCTTGCAATATGTAAGAGAAAAAACAACATATAAAGCAAAATTGATCAAATTCCTTAAATGACAGTTTCAGGAATGGGAAAAAATGCCAATAAACAAGCTTCTAGTAACCAGAAGCAAAGAAAAAATGAGACTGAAATAATGTGGAGACAAAAGCGACGCCCATATTTTTTGGCGCCAAATAAGACGCCCACATTATTTGGCGCCTAAATGCTTTTTGGCGCCAAAAATGACGCCACATCCGGAACGCCGACATTTTTGGCGCAAAAGGACGTAAAAAAATTACGCAACTTCCGGCGACACGTATGACGCCGGAAACAGAAAAGATTTTTTGCGCCAAAAAAGTCCGCGCCAAGAATGACGCAATAAAATGAAGCATTTTCAGCCCCCGCGAGCCTAACAGCCCACAGGGAAAAAAGAGTCAAATTTTAAGGTAAGAAAAAAATTGATTCAAATGCATTATCCCAAATATGAAACTGACTGTCTGAAAATAAGGAATGTTGAACATCCTGAGTCAAGGCAAATAAATGTTTGAATACATATATTTATAACTTTATAAATAAAGTGCCCAACCATAGCTTAGAGTGTCACAGAAAATAAGATTTACTTACCCCAGGACACTCATCTACATGTTTGTAGAAAGCCAAACCAGTACTGAAACGAAAATCAGCAGAGGTAATGGTATATAAATAAGAGTATATCGTCGATCTGAAAAGGGAGGTAAGAGATGAATCTCTACGACCGATAACAGAGAACCTATGAAATAGACCCCGTAGAAGGAGATCACTGCATTCAAATAGGCAATACTCTCCTCACATCCCTCTGATATTCACTGCACGCTGAGAGGAAAACCGGGCTCCAACTTGCTGCGGAGCGCATATCAACGTAGAATCTAGCACAAACTTACTTCACCACCTCCATAGGAGGCAAAGTTTGTAAAACTGAATTGTGGGTGTGGTGAGGGGTGTATTTATAGGCATTTTGAGGTTTGGGAAACTTTGCCCCTCCTGGTAGGAATGTATATCCCATACGTCACTAGCTCATGGACTCTTGCTAATTACATGAAAGAAAGTTGGGTCTTCTGATTGAAAGGCACAATCCTTTCTAATGATTAGTCCCTTTGGGATTATATTTAATTCCAGACATTTTTTTAAAAAAGAAATCTCCGCCTTGAATTTGACCTCTTGTACTAGTAATTTTTCTAAATCCTTAAAAATGGTAGCATAATCTAAATTCTCTGTGTTATTCATGCCAGAGTTGGTAATAGAATAATGGATATCTAGGGTTATATCTTGTCTAATGGATCTAGTAACTTCCATATTGGATATAGATAATATGGTATGAATTTATCTATCTGGTACCTTCTAAAATGTTAAAAAATCTTAATGAGTGGTTGTGTGATGGTATGTCTGAAACCCAAATGAGCTGCTGGTCGATTGCTAAGATTAAAAGAACAATTGGTATCAATAGTATCTCTCAGCGCTCATAGTATCCCAATAATGCTTAATGATAGATGGGGTACCTAGCTGCCCCAAAAAATAGTTACGAAATGTTAGTTGTATATCAGAAAGCGCCTAATTAAAGGCTATGGGAATTAGGTTTGGGAAATACCGTGTATATCTTTATTCAGGTATGAATAATTCTCATATGTGTAGGAATTTATTCCAGAATACTGTATAGAAATATATACAAATTTATTTCTTCATACAATTAATTAAAACATATAATTGAAACATACATTTAAAAACATGGATCCATGTGAAAAGTGTGCAATTATAATAAATTACAATCTTGGTTCATGAAAGACAATAAAATAACATAATAATTCCTAAATTATCCTCTTAAAATCTCTAAAAATTCTTACAAAATTCTTACAATATTGTTTAAAACATATAATCCGTTGTATTCCCTAACCGGTTAGGGTGATTGGATATTTTCAAAAACAGTTTTTAGTCTCTTATTTGGTGTAACTTCATTAGTAAAAATGTGAGGCAAAAAAGTGTGAAACAAAAAATCTTTAAGTGTTGTAATAGTGATGAAAAAATGTTTTGAAAAAAATTCTAAAATAGATTCCAAAAAAACTTTTTAAAAACGTGAGGTCCAATATTTGAATATGAAGTGAAGTCAAAAAATCAAAAATCAAAAAGTAAAAAATATCAAAAAGTAAAAAATATAATAATAATAATAAAATGTGTTTAAAAAGTATAGAAAAAAGAATAAATGATGAATTAAATCCAAATCCTTATCAAATAATAAGTCTGTGATTTAGGTGGGTGTGGAAAATTATAGTTGGTGTGAATCTTCCTTCTCCTTAACAAATGGTTTGTTGTTGATATATTGCTTCTAAGGTATTCGGTCTGTGATGAAAAGACTCTATCCTTATCAAACCTGTAAACAACAAAATAACATAGTGCAATAATGCTACAAATGTAATGGAAATAATGAAAATCTGCTCACCAATGACTGTCAACGCGTTTCGGCCTCTCAGTTAGGCCTTTCTCAAGACTATAGTTTCTGGTGAGTTATGGTGGCTATTTATGGCGCTTTGTGCCAATCAAAGGGTCGTGATTTTGGCGCCAAAAAACGCTATTCAAGCGTGACCCGGAAGTGGTATTCATAATTCTCTTTCCGTTTTTTTGGGGCTCTTTTTCTTGTATGTTTTCCTATTTGCCCCCTTAATCTTAGTGTTATGTCAGTTTGTTATTGTTGTCGATGCACTTGGTTTTAGTGTCTGTATAAAAGTCTACTTTTTTTCCTTACCCTTAACTAACCGGATGTTTGCACCTATACGGAAAAACCGGAAGTGACGTCATTGCGTATTGCGTCACTTCCGGTATGTTCGTTGTTTACAAACATACTCATTTCCATGCCAATACTTCCGGTGTTTGTGGGATATTACGGATTTCACTCAACAACAAGATTACCAATTGTAGTCTCTAGTAATAATGCTGTTAAAATGTGGTTTTGGATAAATTATAAAGAATATAATAAAAGGGATGAAATCTACTTAATAAAATCGATAAAAATGTATAATAAGTTAATAAGTTCTAATAGGTTCTGGCATGAATGACAATATGTTCCCTACAAATAACTGACAATATGATCGCTGAAAAGACTAGATCTAAACAATAAAATTACTAATTAAAGTGTCTAGTACAATGCTGTTAAAAGATGGTTTTGAATAAATTGTTCTATCATAAGGAATATAATAAAAGGAATGAAATCTGCTTGGTAAAATCGATAAAAATGCATAATAGGTTAATAAATTCTAATAGGTTCTGACATGAATAACAATATAATCCCTACAAATAGCTGACAATATGAGGATCGCTAAGAAGACTTGATCTTGATTTTGTGGTGGTTGATGCCCTAACTCTACCTCTACAAAAGGTACATTGACGATATCATTATGATATGGAAAGGTTCCATGGATGACCTGAAACACACAATAAATGTTATGAATAACAATACTAATAATCTCAGATTTACATATGAAATGAGCAAAAAAGGAATTACCTTTTTGGACCTCAAAATTGAGATAACAAATGGCAAGCTTGAGACGTCCACTTTCTTTAAGGAGGTGGACTGCAACAACTATATACACAAGGAAAGCTGCCATGACGAAAGATGGAAAACGAATATACCGAAAGGACAATTCCTAAGGCTGAAAAAGAACTGCTCAGATCCAAACAAATGGGAAGAACAAGCAACCACCCTGAAAGAGAAATTTTTGGAAAGAGGTTACGACGAAGGGACTCTTAATCAGAACATTGAAGAAGTAAGACAAAAAGATAGGAAAGATCTCCTAATCTACAAATCGAAGAAAGTAAACATCAACCTTGAAGAGGATCGACTTACTATTCCCTTTATTACAGAGTTCAGCGAGAATAGACGAACTGTGGAAAGAATCATAGAAAAGCACTGGCCACTTTTAAGAAATGATGAGGTGATAGGAGAGAAACTAACAACTCGACCTGTTTTTATATACAAGAAAACAGAGAATCTGAAAAGCAAACTATCACCCAGCGTACCTAGAAATATAATAAATAAGACCAAAGATGTGTTTGTTAAAGAAATCAAAGGTTTTTTTCCCTGTTTGACCTGTAAAGCCTGCAAAAGAGGTATCAAGATGAAGGAATTTACCTCATCTAATACAAAGGTCCAATATAAGATCAATGACCTGATAAGATGTACCAGCAAAGGAGTCATTTACTTGATATGGTGCAGTTGTGGACTTCAATATATAGGACAAACATCCAGAATCCTTAAAGATAGAATTAGGGAACACCTATTGAAGGTCAAACACAAAAGCACCGAGACTGCACTTTATAAACATTTTACAAATCACCATCAGGGAAACAAAAAAGATTTCCATTACACAGGGGTACAATTAGTAAAACCGAATTGGAGAGGGGGGGACTACGAAAAAAGTCTACTCACTGCCGAATCAAGATGGATTTTCGATATCGATAGTCTATACCCTAGGGGCTTAAACAACAGAGAAGACCTCTCACATCTACTAAACCTGAAATAACAACCTATATAATCTTGTGTAAGATGACACATAGCCACTCAGCATGTATTTTCATACTAGCTCCTAAAGCTATATGTCACCGGAAACTCTATTATCCATACAGTACTAGTAGATAATAAAGTAAAGTAGTATTCCCCCACCACTTTTTGGGTGGATACATAACTTGAATAGAGACACAATGGCAGGTGTCCTAGATCCATACTATTATCGGGGAGTTCCTAAATTATATGAAAGATATCCCAAAATAATAGGATAATAGATAATTACAGATATCCCTCTCCATGTAATTTTAAAATAATACAATTAGTGGACCAGTACACCTAGGTGCCATCATCACAGACAGAACAAATCCATACTGTTCTAACATAGAATAACGTAATAAAGTTAGGGCATCAACCACCACAAAATCAAGATCAAGTCTTCTTAGCGATCCTCATATTGTCAGCTATTTGTAGGGATTATATTGTTATTCATGTCAGAACCTATTAGAATTTATTAACCTATTATGCATTTTTATCGATTTTACCAAGCAGATTTCATTCCTTTTATTATATTCCTTATGATAGAACAATTTATTCAAAACCATCTTTTAACAGCATTGTACTAGACACATTAATTAGTAATTTTATTGTTTAGATCTAGTCTTTTCAGCGATCATATTGTCAGTTATTAGTAGGGAACATATTGTCATTCATGCCAGAACCTATTAGAACTTATTAACTTATTATACATTTTTATTGATTTTATTAAGTAGATTTCATCCCTTTTATTATATTCTTTATAATTTATCCAAAACCACATTTTAACAGCATTAGTACTAGAGACTACAATTGGTAATCTTGTTGTTGAGTGAAATCCGTAATATCCCACAAACACCGGAAGTATTGGCATGGAAACGAGTATGTTTGTAAACAACGAACATACCGGAAGTGACGCAATACGCAATGACGTCACTTCCGGTTTTTCCGTATAGGTGCAAACATCCGGTTAGTTAAGGGTAAGGAAAAAAGTAGACTTTTATACAGACACTAAAACCAAGTGCATCGACAACAATAACAAACTGACATAACACTAAGATTAAGGGGGCAAATAGGAAAACATACAAGAAAAAGAGCCCCAAAAAAACGGAAAGAGAATTATGAATACCACTTCCGGGTCACGCTTGAATAGCGTTTTTTGGCGCCAAAATCACGACCCTTTGATTGGCACAAAGCGCCATAAATAGCCACCATAACTCACCAGAAACTATAGTCTTGAGAAAGGCCTAACTGAGAGGCCGAAACGCGTTGACAGTCATTGGTGAGCAGATTTTCATTATTTCCATTACATTTGTAGCATTATTGCACTATGTTATTTTGTTGTTTACAGGTTTGATAAGGATAGAGTCTTTTCATCACAGACCGAATACCTTAGAATCAATATATCAACAACAAACCATTTGTTAAGGAGAAGGAAGATTCACACCAACTATAATTTTCCACACCCACCTAAATCACAGACTTATTATTTGATAAGGATTTGGATTTAATTCATCATTTATTCTTTTTCTATACTTTTTAAACACATTTGGTATTTCACAATCACCAAAACCACCATTTTGGATTTAAAACACGGAAGAACTTTATTATTATTATTATATTTTTTACTTTTTGATATTTTTTACTTTTTGATTTTTGATTTTTTGATTTCACTTCATATTCAAATATTGGACCTCACGTTTTTAAAAAGTTTTTTGGAATCTATTTTAGAATTTTTTTCAAAACATTTTTTCATCACTATTACAACACTTAAAGATTTTTTGTTTCACACTTTTTTGCCTCACATTTTTACTAATGAAGTTACACCAAATAAGAGACTAAAAACTGTTTTTGAAAATATCCAATCACCCTAACCGGTTAGGGAATACAACGGATTATATGTTTTAAACAATATTGTAAGAATTTTGTAAGAATTTTTAGAGATTTTAAGAGGATAATTTAGGAATTATTATGTTATTTTATTGTCTTTCATGAACCAAGATTGTAATTTATTATAATTGCACACTTTTCACATGGATCCATGTTTTTAAATGTATGTTTCAATTATATGTTTTAATTAATTGTATGAAGAAATAAATTTGTATATATTTCTATACAGTATTCTGGAATAAATTCCTACACATATGAGAATTATTCATACCTGAATATAGATATACACGGTATTTCCCAAACCTAATTCCCATAGCCTTTAATTAGGCGCTTTCTGATATACAACTAACATTCCCTACTATCTTTCCCTTGATCTGGGGATAAGGTCTCTATCCGAAGGTTTTCAGATGTTTGTATCTGTATGGGGACTCCAATCAAGAATCTCAGGACGTCTGTACCTATCCCAGATTACCCATTAATGGGTCGGATTCTCAGGCAGAGCCACTGGATTCTTAGTGGTGCTTTGGAGGTCCATTACAATCTTTTTTCTTCTTCTGCATTATCACTCTTTTTCGAGTGATGGCTCGTTCCTAGCAGGCACAGGCATCAGTGAGACTGATTGCTCCATATGTGTCCGCAAGATCGTATTCGCGATGTAGGAGGCTTCACCTTCATGGGGGTTACCTTGTCGCAAGGATCTGCTGGGTCAAGGCCCCTTCGCGTCCTCGAATCTTGTTCTTTTGAGATGGACTGTGAGAGGTTGTTTGGTCTTAGCCAAGAGAGGGTTTTTATCTAAGAGGTTGCGGTCCTTGCCTTCAGCGCATAGCTGGTTCTTCGTCATATCTCATAGGTGTGGAGGACCCCATTTGTCGGGAAGAGCAATATTCATCCTGGCACTCTATCTGACCTACCAGGGTTCCCTTTATGTCCTCCAGGACGATCTGGAGAAGGGCCTTCCTAGGTAGTTAATTGTTGGGACAGTTTCTGGGTCCTGTTTGTTCATTCTGCTCTAGAGGCTCATTGAGCTTCCGGGTGTTTAGTTTTTTTTGCTAGGGCTCTGACTGCATTCAGGCCGATGAGTCAATCTGATGCTCCTTCTTGGAGCTTAGATCTTATTTTCAATGGGTTGCATCGGGCTACTTTTTGTACCTGTGCAGAAGGTGGTCTTTAAATGTTATCGTCAATTATCCACTTCATCTGTAGATTGCCTCTACGTGCATAGTCTCTGCATTGCAACTTTGCAATACGTAATCCTTATTGGGGTTTCCTCTCTAATAAGGCTGGTCTACGAGCCTAGTTAGGTTTTCTTTCTAGGGTTGTGTCTATTTGTGATTTCAACAGAGAGATTGTGGTTTTTAATTTTTTTTTATATGTCCTATTCCTTCTAGAAATTCATACCTGAATGTAGATATACACGGTATTTCCCAAACCTAATTCCCATAGCCTTTAATTAGGCGCTTTCTGATATACAACTAACATTTTGTAACTATTTTTTGGGGCAGCTAGGTACCCCATCTATCATTAAGCATTATTGGGATACTATGAGCGCTGAGAGATACTATTGATACCAAAGATAGTAGGGAACATCCATCCCTGAAGATCACACTTTGAGAGTGGATCACCAACAATGAGCACTAGTGGGTCTCCGCCCACCACCAAACTTGAATTACTACCCTCTACGCAGGAGAATCTCTCTTTCTCAGAAAGAGATCTAAGCCCCTGAAAGAAGAAAGCCTGACTGGAATCCATATATTGGGACGAACCCAGAGGACCAAACCCTCATAGCAAAAAGCTTGCCTGAGCAGCCATAAGAATAATCAGGAGGGATCTCCTGAATCCCCGGTCCCTCATAGGACACAATCTCCTCAAACTGACAGGCTAATGGCTTAAGTCAAAACTGCCCTGAGAGAGCTAAGATAAATGTCCCTCAGGAGACAGGGTGATCTGGATAAAAGTGAAAACCAGCACCGAAGGTAGATCTGAACCATGGACCTTAAGCTTCGAAGCCCAGTGAGCTAGCCACTAAGCCACAACAGAGCATTCCAGAACACTGGAGATCGATTCTCCCAACCGGTAGTCCAGGTAAATCTGATAAGACAGATGCAAACAGTGACATGCCGATGTCTCGGTCTCGGCTGAGATGAGACCTGTCAA